>NC_056454.1:39039065-39079065 GCF_018296145.1 Oncorhynchus tshawytscha
AGGTTACCTGAGGAGAGCAGCCAATGGCTTAGTGCTGGTAGGTTACCTGAGGAGAGCAGCCAATGGGTTGGTGCTGGTAGGTTACCTGAGGAGAGCAGCCAATGGGTTGGTGCTGGTAGGTTACCTGAGGAGAGCAGCCAATGGGTTGGTGCTGGTAGGTTACCTGAGGAGAGCAGCCAATGGCTTAGTGCTGGTAGGTTACCTGAGGAGAGCAGCCAATGGCTTGGTGCTGGTAGGTTACCTGGAGAGCAGCCAATGGCTTGGTGCTGGTAGGTTACCTGGAGAGCAGCCAATGGCTTGGTGCTGGTAGGTTACCTGAGGAGAGCAGCCAATGGCTTAGTGCTGGTAGGTTACCTGAGGAGAGCAGCCAATGGCTTGGTGCTGGTAGGTTACCTGGAGAGCAGCCAATGGCTTGGTGCTGGTAGGTTACCTGAGGAGAGCAGCCAATGGCTTGGTTCTGGTAGGTTACCAGGAGAGCAGCCAATGGCTTGGTGCTGGTAGGTTACCAGGAGAGCAGCCAATGGCTTGGTGCTGGTAGGTTACCTGAGGAGAGCAGCCAATGGCTTGGTGCTGGTAGGTTACCTGGAGAGCAGCCAATGGCTTGGTGCTGGTAGGTTACCTGAGGAGAGCAGCCCATGGCTTGGTTCTGGTAGGTTACCAGGAGAGCAGCCAATGGCTTGGTGCTGGTAGGTTACCAGGAGAGCAGCCAATGGCTTGGTGCTGGCAGGTTACCTGAGGAGAGAAGCCAATGGCTTGGTGCTGGTAGGTTACCAGGAGAGCAGCCAATGGCTTGGTGCTGGTAGGTTACCTGGAGAGCAGCCAATGTCTTGGTGCTGGTAGGTTACCTGGAGAGCAGCCAATGGCTTGGTGCTGGTAGGTTACCTGAGGAGAGCAGCCAATGGCTTGGTGCTGGTAGGTTACCTGAGGAGAGCAGCTAATGGCTTGGTGCTGGTAGGTTACCTGGAGAGCAGCCAATGGCTTGGTGCTGGTAGGTTACCAGGAGAGCAGCCAATGGCTTGGTGCTGGTAGGTTACCTGAGGAGAGCAGCCAATGGCTTGGTGCTGGTAGGTTACCTGGAGAGCAGCCAATGGCTTGGTGCTGGTAGGTTACCAGGAGAGCAGCCAATGGCTTGGTGCTGGTAGGTTACCTGAGGAGAGAAGCCAATGGCTTGGTGCTGGTAGGTTACCAGGAGAGCAGCCAATGGCTTGGTGCTGGTAGGTTACCTGAGGAGAGCAGCCAATGTCTTGGTGCTGGTAGGTTACCAGGAGAGCAGCCAATGGCTTGGTGCTGGTAGGTTACCAGGAGAGCAGCCAATGGGTTGGTGCTGGTAGGTTACCTGAGGAGAGCAGCCAATGGCTTAGTGCTGGTAGGTTACCTGAGGAGAGCAGCCAATGGCTTAGTGCTGGTAGGTTACCTGAGGAGAGCAGCCAATGGCTTAGTGCTGGTAGGTTACCAGGAGAGCAGCCAATGGCTTAGTGCTGGTAGGTTACCTGAGGAGAGCAGCCAATGGCTCAGTGCTGGTAGGTTACCAGGAGAGCAGCCAATGGCTTAGTGCTGGTAGGTTACCTGAGGAGAGCAGCCAATGGCTCAGTGCTGGTAGGTTACCTGAGGAGAGCAGCTTCTGGCAGCAGTCTGAGTGGGCATTCATAGCAGCCAGGTGCAGAGGAAACATACCATGGACCCCTCGTCTGCAGAGAGAGAGAGAGAGAGAGAGAGAGAGAGAGAGAGAGAGAGGCAGACAGAGACAGACAGACAGACAGACAGAGCGAGAGAGAGAGAGAGAGAGAGAGACAGACAGACAGACAGACAGACAGACAGACAGACAGACAGACAGACAGACAGACAGACAGACAGACAGACAGAGAGAGAGAGGTCTTTACTATAAAGTCATAATGTACCTCTATACTACAATAAAACAAGTGAAAGGAAAGGGATCCAAACCCCCCCCACACACACACACACACATACCTTGTGCAGTCAGCTCCGCTGGTGATGAGTGTGTTAATGAGGAGCTCGTGACCATAGCGAGCAGCAATGTGAAGAGGAGTGTTCCCTTCCTTGTCCACACTGTCAATCTCCCCACCTACAGTACAGTAAGACTAGTGAACTCAGACTCACACACATACTGTACACACACACACACACACACACACACACACACATACAGACACACATACAGACACACAGGTATTACCATTCTGGATGAGTGTCTGAGAGCGAGTGAAGCGGCCGTGGACCGCTGTCATGTGGAGGGGGCTCTTCCCATCCCGACTCTGAGAGAGACAGAACAAAGTTGGGAGTGACATCATAGACCAGCGGGCTGAATTCTAGAATGAACAGTCTGATCCAGAAACACTGATCCAGAGAAACTCAGTGAGACCATTCATTCTCTCACCACTCTTAGGCCCTACCCTCACCTGGACGTTGACGTCAGCCCCGTTGTTGACCAGGAACTCCAGACAGAGGGCTCCGTGGGTGGAGGCTGCAGCGAAGTGCAGGGGGGTGAAACCCTTGTTGTTGGGCTGGCTGACGTTAGCTCCGTAGTCTATCAGCTCACTGACCACAGCATCCTGACCGTTGAAACAGGCCAAGTGCAGAGCCGTGTTACCAAACACATTGGTCTCATCTATCTGCAGTCACAAAGGAGAACGAGTCATCATCACACTACACACTATTTAAATGTGTGTCCCTCTCCGTGTGTGTGTCTCTCTCTGTGTGTCTCTCTCCATGTGTGTGTCTCTCTCCATGTGTGTGTCTCTCTCCGTGTGTGTCTCTCTCCATGTGTGTGTCTCTCTCTGTGTGTCTCTCTCCATGTGTGTGTCTCTCTCCATGTGTGTGTCTCTCTCCGTGTGTGTCTCTCTCCATGTGTGTGTCTCTCTGATTGTGTGTCTCTCTCCGTGTGTCTCTCTCTGATTGTGTGTCTCTCTCCGTGTGTCTCTCTCTGATTGTGTGTCTCTCTCCGTGTGTCTCTCTCTGATTGTGTGTCTCTCTCCGTGTGTGTCTCTCTGATTGTGTGTCTCTCTCCGTGTGTGTCTCTCTCCGTGTGTGTTTATCTTTGTGCGTGTCTCTCTCTGTGTGTGTGTCTCTGTGTGTGTGTGTCTCTCTGATTGTGTGTCTCTCTTCGTGTGTCTCTCTGATTGTGTGTCTCTCTCTGTGTGTGTCTCTCCGTGTGTGTGTCTCTCTCCGTGTGTCTCTCCGTGTGTGTGTCTCTCTCCGTGTGTCTCTCCGTGTGTGTGTCTCTCTGATTGTGTGTCTCTCTCTGTGTGTGTCTCTCCGTGTGTGTGTCTCTCTCCGTGTGTCTCTCCGTGTGTGTGTCTCTCTCCGTGTGTGTGTCCCTCCATGTGTGTCTCTCTCCATGTGTGTGTCCCTCCATGTGTGTATGTGTGTGTGCATGTGTCTCCGTACCTCCACAGCCAGGTTGAGCAGGTGTTTGACCACAGCGATCTGACCGTTAGAAGCGGCCGTGTGTAGGGGGGTGTAACCCCGCTTGTCCTTACAGCTGACCTCTGCCCCCTGGCTGACAAGCAGACACACTACATCCAGGTGTCCTGCAGGGGGCGCATCAGAGCATCATCACACTCACTGTAGAATCAATCAAGTTACAAGAAAGTAACCGTTCAAAACCATGTTTCTATCAAATGTTCAGCAACTCGAGTAGTGAAGAGAAATCCCAGAAGAAAGCAACCAATGTTGTTTGGCTCAGTTCTCTGACTAGTAGGTGACTCAGTGATTTCTGAAACATTTTATTTTGTGAAATGGAAATAATGATATGAATGCCTGAGGCAGACTTGGCACAGACACTATTTAATGTCTACATCTCACCCATATAAACCGCCCAGTGCAGGGCGCGGCCATCTTTCTTAATATCTACATCTCACCCATATAAGTCACCCAGTGCAGGGCGCGGCCATCTTTCTTAATGTCTACATCTCACCCATATAAGTCACCCAGTGCAGGGCGCGGCCATCTTTCTTATTGTCTACATCTCACCCATATAAGTCACCCTGTGCAGGCGCGGCCATCTTTCTTAATGTCTACATCTCACCCATATAAGTCACCCAGTGCAGGGCGCGGCCATCTTTCTTAATGTCTACATCTCACCCATATAAGTCACCCAGTGCAGGCGCGGCCATCTTTCTTATTGTCTACATCTCACCCATATAAGTCACCCAGTGCAGGGCGCCCGCCATCTTTCTTAATGTCTACATCTCACCCATATAAGTCACCCAGTGCAGGGCGCGGCCATCTTTCTTAATGTCTACATCTCACCCATATAAGTCACCCTGTGCAGGGCGCGGCCATCTTTCTTAATGTCTACATCTCACCCATATAAGTCACCCTGTGCAGGGCGCGGCCATCTTTCTTATTGTCTACATCTCACCCATATAAGTCACCCAGTGCAGGGCGCGGCCATCTTTCTTAATGTCTACATCTCACCCATATAAGCCGCCCAGTGCAGGGCGCGGCCATCTTTCTTAATGTCTACATCTCACCCATATAAGCCGCCCAGTGCAAGGCGCGGCCATCTTTCTTAATGTCTACATCTCACCCATATAAGCCGCCCAGTGCAGGGCGCGGCCATCTTTCTTATTGTCTACATCTCACCCATATAAGCCGCCCAGTGCAAGGCGCGGCCATCTTTCTTATCGAAGGCATTGATGTTGGCTCCCTTAGCCAGCAGCAGGTTAACCATCTGAAATAGAGGGAAGAAAGAGAGGGAGTATGTGAGCGGTGTGTGTTAGTCTCAGCAGGCAGCCAGTGGTGACTCAGGTGTGTGTGTGCGTGTGCATGCGTCCCTCGTAGGGGCCAAGCGTGGGCGAGGCTCTTTATGTAAGCATTCTAAATACTGACTAGTGTTTAAGCAAAAACAAACATTATTCCAGTATATGCCTGTATGACTTTACCTCTACCACCTATCATGACGCTTGTGTGGGAGTGTTATTTCTGGGCACAACAATATTTTAATACAGTTGTTGTCACTCACTAGTGAGCCTAGGTGATAGTATCACTAGGGGCATATTTGGGACTGAGCATGTGAGGGTTGGGGTAAATTGCATTTCCAATTTGGAATTAGAATTTCAGCTCACTTCCTGAATTGGGCCTGGGGCTAACTGACTATACGTACGGATGTAAATAAGAGATGTGAATAAGAGATGTAAATAAGAGATGTGAATAAGAGATGTGAATAAGAGATGTAAATAAGAGATGTAAATAAGATATGTGAATAAGAGATGTGAATAAGAGATGTAAATAAGATATGTGAATAAGAGACGTGAATAAGAGATGTGAATAAGAGATGTAAATAAGAGATGTAAATAAGAGATGTAAATAAGATATGTGAATAAGAGATGTAAATAAGAGATGTAAATAAGATATGTGAATAAGAGATGTAAATAAGAGATGTAAATAAGAGATGTGAATAAGAGATGTAAATAAGAGATGTGAATAAAGAGATGTAAATAAGAGATGTGAATAAGAGACCCCGCCATCTACAGTACCTCGGTGTACCCGTTGAGGGCGGCGTGATGCAGGGCGGTGCGCCCCCCACGGTCCGACACGTTGACGCTGCTCAGCAGCGGGATGATGACCTCAGCGCAGCGCAGGGCCTTGTTGGCAGCGGCAACGTGAAGCGGCGTCTGCCAGTTCTTATCCCGCGCGTTCACATCAGCAGAGTGACGGATCAGCACACGAACCGCCTCCTGAAGAGCAGAGTGTGTTAGAACCGCAGGAGAGTAGAGACTCTGTGTGTGTGTGTGTGTGTGTGTGTGTGTGTGTGTGTGTGTGTGTGTGTGTGTGTGTGTGTGTGTGTGTGTGTGTGTGTGTGTGTGTGTGTGTTGTGTGTGTGTGTGTGTGTGTTTGTGTGTGTGTGTGTGTTTTGTGTGTGTGTGTGTGTGTGTGTGTGTGTGTGTGTGTTTGTGTGTGTGTTGTGTGTGTGTGTGTGTGTGTGTGTGTGTGTGTGTGTGTGTGTGTGTGTGTGTGTGTGTGTGTGTGTGTGTGTGTGTGTGTGTGTGTGTGTGTGTGTGTTTGTGTTTAGGAGACGTGTGTTAGCAGCATAGACAGAAGAACATGTATACAGGAAATGCCTCTGAACACTCATGAATGTACAAGTAACTGCCAAAATAAAGGAAACACCAACATACAGTGTCTTAGTAGGGCGCTGGGCCACGAGCCGCCAGATCAGTTTCAATGCACCTTTGGTCTAGATTCTACTAGTCTCTGGAACTCTATTGGAGGGATGTGACACCATTCTTCCACCAGAATGACATCATTTGGTTTTGTTGATGGTGGTGGAAAACTCTGTCTCAGGCACCGCTCCAGAATCCCCCATAAGTGTTCAACTGGGTTGAGATCTGGTGACTGAGACATCCATGGCATATGGTTTGCATCGTTTCATGCTCATCAAACCATTCAGTGACCTTGTTCCCTGTGGATCGGGGATTGTCATCCACTCCCATCAGGATAAAAATAATTCAAGGTCCCTCAGAATGTATTTATTGGCCTTTATCTTGCCCTCTAAGGGGTTAAGTAGATTACATTAGATTTTAGATTAGATTGAGTTTATTAGTCACATGCACAGGGATGCAGGTATAACTGCAGGGTACAGTGAAAATCTTATGGTCCGGACTCCAACAGTGCTGGTCAAAATACAGATAGTAACAACAACAATAATAATAATAATAAATCATAACAATAATAACAATAATTACAATAATAATAACAATAATACATAAATAATAATAATAACAATAATACATAAATAAAAATAATAACAATAATACATAAATAATAATAATAACAATAATACATAAATAATAATAATAACAATAATACATAAATAATAATAATAACAATAATAATTACAATAATAATAATGACAATACATAAATAATAATAACTAACAATAATAATAATAATTACAATAATAATAAATATAATACATAAATAATAATAACTAACAATAATAATTACAATATTAATAAAAATAATAACAATAATACATAAATAACAATAATAATAGCAATAATAACAATAATAATAATAACAATAATAACAATAATAAAAACAATAATAACAATAATACATAAATAATAATAATAATAGTAATAACAATAATAATAATAACAATAATAATAATAATTACAAGTATAATAACAATAATACATAAATAATAATAATAATAATAATAACAATAATAATACATAAATAACAATAATAACAATAATTGCAATAATAATAATAATAACAATAATACATAAATAATAATAATAATAATAATAATAATAATAACAATTACAATAATAATAATAATAAATCATAATATCAGTAATAATAATTACAATAATAATAATAACAATAATACATATATAATAATAATAATAACAATAATAATAACAATTACAATAATAATAATAATACATAAATAATAATAATAACAATAATACATAAATAATAATAATAATAACAATAATAATAACAATTACAATAATAATAATAATAAATCATAATAACAGTAATAATAATTACAATAATAATAATAACAATAATACATATATATAATACACTACTCAAAAAAACAAAGGAAACACTTAAACAACACAATCCTACTCCAAGTCAATCACACTTCTGTGAAATCAAACTGTCCACTTAGGAAGCAACACTGATTGACAATACATTTCACATGCTGTTGTGCAAATGGCATAGACAACAGGTGGAAATTATAGGCAATTAGCAAGACACCCCCAATAAAGGAGTGGTTCTGCAGGTGGTGACCACAGACCACTTCTCAGTTCCTATGCTTCCTGGCTGATGTTTTGGTCACTTTTGAATGCTGGCAGTGCTTTCACTCTAGTGGTAGCATGAGACGGAGTCTAAAACCCACACAAGTGGCTCAGGTAGTGCAGCTCATCCAGGATGGCACATCAATGCGAGCTGTGGCAAGAAGGTTTGCTGTGTCTGTCAGCGTAGTGTCCAGAGCATGGAGGCGCTACCAGGAGACAGGGCAGTACATCAGGAGACGTGGAGGAGGACGTAGGAGGGCAACAACCCAGCAGCAGGACCGCTACCTCCGCCTTTGTGCAAGGAGGAGCAAGAGGAGCACTGCCAGAGCCCTGCAAAATGACCTCCAGCAGGCCACAAATGTGCATGTGTCTGCTCAAACGGTTAGAAACAGACTCCATGAGGGTGGTATGAGGGCCCGATGTCCACAGGTGGGGGTTGTGCTTACAGCCCAACACCGTGCAGGACGTTTGGCATTTGCCAGAGAACACCAAGATTGGCAAATTCGCCACTGGCGCCCTGTGCTCTTCACAGATGAAAGCAGGTTCACACTGAGCACATGTGACAGACGTGATAGAGTCTGGAGACGCCGTGGAGAACGTTCTGCTGCCTGCAACATCCTCCAGCATGACCGGTTTGGAGGTGTGTCAGTCATGGTGTGGGTTGGCATTTCTTTGCGGGGCCGCACAGCCTCCATGTGCTTGCCAGAGGTAGCCTGACTGCCATTAGGTACCGAGATGAGATCCTCAGACCCCTTGTGAGACCATATGCTGGTGCGGTTGGCCCTGGGTTCCTCCTTGCTGAGCGGCCATTCAGGTTATGTGGATATAGATACTGTACCTGTTTCCTCCAGCAGCTTCACAAGGTCCTTTGCTGTTGTTCTGGGACTGATTTGCACTTTTTGCACCAAAGTACATTCACCTCTAGGAGACAGAGTAGGTCTCCTTCCTGAGCAGTATGACGGCTGCGTGGTCCCATGGTGTTTATACTTGCGTACTATTGTTTGTACAGATGAACGTGATACCTTCAGGCATTTGAAATTGCTCCCAAGGATGAACCAGACTTGTGGAGGTCTACAATTTTCGGTACATCTCCAATTGACTCAAATTATGTCAACTAGCCTATCAGAAGCTTCTAAAGCCATTACATAATTTTATGGAAGTTTCCAAGCTGTTTAAAGGCACAGTCACTTAGTGTGTGTAAACTTCTGACCCACTGGAATTGTCATACAGTGAATTATAAGTGAAATAATCTGTCTGTAAAAAATGTTTGGAAAAAATGTTTAGATGTCCTAACCGACTTGCCAAAACTCTAGTTTGTTAACAAGAAATTTGTGGAGTGGTTTTAATGACTACAACCTAAGTGTATGTAAACTTCCCACTTCAACTGTACATCGATGGGACCGCAGTGGAGAAGGTGGAAAGCTTCAAGTTCCTTAGCATACACATCACTGACAAACTGAAATTGACCACCCACACAGACAGTGTGGTGAAGAAGGTGCAACAGAGCCTCTTCAAACCTCAGGAGCCTAAAGAAATGTAGCTTTCCACCTAAAACCCTCACAAACTTTTACAGATGCACAATTGAAAACATCCTGTCGGGCTATCACAGCCTGGTACGGCAACTGCACCGCCCGCAACCACAAATCTCTCCGGATGGTGGTACGGTCTGCCCAACGAATTACGGGGGGCAAACTACCCGCCCTACAGGACACCAACAACACCCGATGTCACAGGAAGGCCAAAAAGATCATCAAGGACATCTACCACCTGAGACACTGCCTGTTCACCCTGCTATCATCCAGAAGGCGAGGTCAGTACAGGTACATCAAAGCTGGGACCGAGAGACTGAAAAACAGCTTCTATCTCAAGGCCATCAGACTGTTAAACAGCCATCACTTGCACATTAGAGGCTGCTGCCTATAGGCATAGACTAGAACTGGCCACTATCACTGGCCACTTTAAGGAATTTACAGATCTGGCATTACTCATCTCATATGTATATACTGTATTCTATACTATTCTACTGTATATTAGTCTGTTCCACTCTGACATCGCTCATCTCATATGTATATACTGTTTTCTATACTATTCTACTGTATCTTAGTCTGTTCCACTCTGACATCACTAGTCCATATGTATATAGTCTTAATTCATTCCTACTTCGGTTTGTGTGTATTGGGTTTATGTTGTGTAATTTGTTAGATATTACTTGTTAGATATTACTGCACTGTCGGAGCTAGAAGCACAAGCATTTTGCTACACCCGCAATAACATCTGCTAAACACGGGTATGTGACCAATACAATTTGATTTGATTTGACCTACTACTGTGGTGTCGTCAGCAAACTTGATGATGGAGTTGGAACTGTGTGAAGCCACGCAGTCGTGGGAGTACAGGAGGGGACTGAGGACGCACCCTTCTGGGTCCCCCTTGTTGAGAATCAGTGTCGAGGAGGTAAAGTTGCCTAACTTCACCACCTGGGGGTGGTCCATCAGGAAGTCCACGACCCAGCTGCAAAGGGAAGAGTTCAGTCCCAGGGCCGTGAGCTTTGTGGTGAGCTTAGAGGGCACTATGGTATTGAAGGTCGAGCTGTAGTCGATGAACAGCATTGTCACAAATGCATTCCTCTTGTCCAGGTGGGTGAGGGCAGTTTGCAGTGCAATGGCAATTGCGTCACCTGTGGATCTGTCAGGGCGGTAGGCAAATTGGAGAGAGTTGAGTGTGTCAGGGAGGGAGGAGGTCAATTGGAGAGGATTGAGTGTGTCAGGGAGCAAGGAGGTGGATTGGAGAGGGTTGAGTGTGTCAGGGAGCGAGGAGGTCAATTGGAGAGGGTTGAGTGTGTCAGGGAGCGAGGAGGTGAATTGGAGAGGGTTGAGTGTGTCAGGAAGGGAGGAGGTGAATTGGAGAGGGTTGAGTGTGTCAGTGAGCGAGGAGGTGAATTGAAGAAGGTTGAGTGTGTCGGGGAGGGAGGAGGTGAATTGGAGAGGGTTGAGTGTGTCAGGGAGCGAGGAGGTGAATTGGAGAGGGTTGAGTGTGTCAGGGAGCGAGGAGGTGAATTGGAGAGGGTTGAGTGTGTTAGGGAGGGAGGAGGTGAATTGGAGTGTGTGTGTCAGGGAGGAAGGAAGGAGGTGAATTGGAAAGGGTTGAGTGTGTCAGGGAGGGAGGAGGTGATGTGGTCTTTGACTAGACTCTCGAAGCACTTCATCATGACGGAGGTGAGTGCTACGGGACGGTAGTCATTCAGTTCAGTTACTTTCCCTTTCTTGGGCACGGGGATGATAGTGGACATCTTGAAGCAGGTGGAGGTAGCGGTCTGAGCTAGAGGGAGATTGAAAATGAATGTCTTCCATTCAGTACGTCCTCCATGGAGACCGTAAGCACCTAGCCCACGTTGTCCTCTGGGGCTCTCCTCGCCAGCTCCTCGGCTCTCCTTGGCAGCTCCTCGGGAGCTAAACCATTCCAGGAAAATGAATCCCATACAATAACAGAGCTGCCAGAACCCTCATTTACTCTGGTGTTTCCATTATTTTTGCCAGTTACCTTTACATACCTTTGTCAACAGAGAAGGACATATTCAACAACTAGAGACATTCAATAAACATATGCATTCATTTATAGACATATACCGAGATGCACATATTCAAAGTTCATACACAGGCACACACATTAGTGAGTGAGTCGATCCTAAGCTACCCTAGATTGAATCCAGGGGACTGACACAAGGTATTGTGTTGGCTGTGTTGACAGATTGCTATGTCTCTGTTATGGGTCTGGTTTCTATGCTGTGTGCTACTGCTAATGCATTCCTAACTGACTGGCATACAGAGCAGAGAGTGGTGGACGATGGTCAGACTGGTGATTATAGCTAAGTGTGCAGTCCTCTCCGCTCAGCTCCTCTCCGCTCAGCTCCTCTCCGCTCAGCTCCTCTCCGCTCAGCTCCTCTCCACTCAGCTCCTCTCCACTCAGCTCCTCTCCACTCAGCTCCTCTCCACTCAGCTCCTCTCCTCTCCACTCAGCTCCTCTCCTACTCCAGCTCCTCTCCCTCTCCTCACTCAGTCCTCTCCTCCTCTCTACTCCACTCAGCTCTCTGCTCCTCTCCACTCAGCTCCTCTCCTCTCCACTCAGCTCAGTTCCTCTCCACTCAGCTCCTCTCCACTCAGCTCATCTCCTCTCCACTCAGCTCCTCTCCTCTCTCTCAGCTCCTCTCCAGCTCCTCTCTACTCAGCTCCTCTCCTCTCGCTCCTCTCCACTCCAGCTCTCCACTCAGCTCCTCTCCTCTCTGCTCCTCTCCACCAGCTCCTCTCCTCTCGCTCCTCTCCACTCAGCAGTTCCTCTCCACTCAGCTCAGCTCATCTCCTCTCCACTCAGCTCCTCTCCACTCAGCTCCTCTCCATTCAGCTCCTCTCCTCTCCACTCAGCTCCTCTCCTCTCGCTCCTCTCCACTCAGGTCCTCTCCTCTCCACTCAGCTCCTCTCCTCTCGCTCCTCTCCACTCAGGTCCTCTCCTCTCCACTCAGCTCCTCTCCACTCAGCTCCTCTCCACTCAGCTCCACTCCTCTCCACTCAGCTCCTCTCCTCTCCACTCAGCTCCTCTCCTCTCCACTCAGCTCCTCTCCTCTTGCTCCTCTCCACTCAGTACCTCTCCTCTCCGCTCCTCTCCACTCAGCTCAGTTCCTCTCCACTCAGCTCAGTTCCTCTCCACTCAGCTCCTCTCCTCTCCACTCAGCTCCTCTCCACTCAGCTCCTCTCCTCTCAGCTCCACTCCTCTCCGCTCAGCTCCTCTCAGCTCAGCTCCTCTCCGCTCCTCTCAGCTCCTCTGCTCTCCTGTCCTGTCATGTCCTCTCCTCTCCACCACAGATCCTGCTGTTCTTTTTAGGCTGTTTAGCTTCTCACCACCTGTGTCTCAGCATGGGTCCCTAAGAATGTGTCGCCATGCTGTTTGCTGCCTGTCACTGTGCATGTGTGTGTGTGTGTGTGTGTGTGTGTCCACTGACCCACCTCACTACAGGATGCCACCGCACGGTGGAGAGGGGTGAGCCACATACTGTCTTTGGCGTTGACCCGCGCCCCTAGAGAGAGATAGAAAAAATATCCTCTGTGTACAACGTAGAACCCCAAATAATGCATGCAGAGCAGAATTAGGCCGATACCCACTAATTATCAAAATCCAGAAAAGAGCCGTTAAATTCTATAACCACCTAAAAGGAAGCGATTCCCAAACCTTCCACAACAAAGCCATCACCTACAGAGAGATGAACCTGGAGAAGAGTCCCCTAAGCAAGCAGGTCCTGGGGCTCTGTTCACAAACACACCCTACAGAGCCCCAGGACAGCAGCACAATTAGACCCAACCAAATCATGAGAAAACAAAAAGATAATTACTTGACACATTGGAAAGAATTAACAAAGAAACAGAGAAAACTAGAATGCTATTTGGCCCTACACAGAGAGTACACAGCGGCAGAATACCTGACCACTGTGACTGACCCAAATTTAAGGAAAGCTTTGACTATGTACAGACTCAGTGAGCATAGCCTTGCTATTGAGAAAGGCCGCCGTAGGCAGACATGGCTCTCAAGAGAAGACAGGCTATGTGCTCACTGCCCACAAAATGAGGTGGAAACTGAGCTGCACTTCCTAACCTCCTGCCCAATGTATGAGAGAGACATATTAGAGAGACATATTTCCCTCAGATTACACAGATCCACAAAGAATTCGAAAACAAATCCAATTTTGAAAAACTCCCATATCTACTGGGTGAAATTCCTCAGTGTGCCATCACACAGATTTGTGACCTGTTGCCACGAGAAAAGGGCAACCAGTGAAGAACACACACCATTGTAAATACAACCCATATCTATGCTTATTTATTTTATCTTGTGTCCTTTACCATTTGTACATTGTTAAAACACTGTATATGTATATAATATGATATTTGTAATGTCTTTATTGTTTTGAAACTTCTGTATGTGTGATGTTTACTGTTAATTTTGATTGTTTATTTCACTTTATATATTATCTAACTCACTTGCTTTGGCAATGTTAACACGTTTCCCATGCCAATAAAGCCCTTGAATTGAATTGAGAGAAAGAGAGAGGGATAGATAGATAGATAGATAGATAGATAGATAGATAGATAGATAGATAGATAGATAGATAGATAGATAGATAGATAGTCCAAGCAATCTGTGATAAAAGCTACTTTCTACTATCTATTTAAACTGCATTGTGTTATTATAGCTAAGGCCGTAAAGCAGGGGGATAGAGTGTGAGGAGAAAGATGGGGGGGTTGGTTTACCGGAGAGGATAAGAAGCTCAGTGATCTCAGCATCACCCAGGAAGGCTGCAGCATGGAGCGGGGTGCGCTTCTCTGCATCCTGACAGAGAGAGAGAGAGTTACAGGCAGCCTTCGTAGGGTTACACTATATATTTGATAGGTGTGTGTGTGCATCATCCAGGACCACTTTTCAATTTAAACCAACTGAAGTCAGATTATTTTAGGCAAGAGGCAACCGAGTTAGACAGAGTTATAATAAGAGCCCAACCCAACGACACTGAACAAAAATATAAACGCAACATGTAAAGTGTTGGTCCCATGTTTCATGAGCTGAAATAAAAGATCCCAGACATGTTTCATACACACAAAAAGCTTATTTCTCTGTTTGCATCCGTGTTAGTATGCATTTCTCATTTGCCAAGATAATCCATCGCCCTGACATATCAAGAAGCTGATTAATATCAGGAAGCTGATTAAACAGCATGATCATTCCGAGTGGCACAGTGTTCTAAGGCACTGCATCTTAGAGCTAGAGGCGTCACTACAGACACCCTGGTTCGATTCCAGGCTGTATCACAACCGGCCTTGATTGAGAGTCCCATAGGGCGGTGCACAATTGGCCCAGCGTTGTCTGGGTTTGGCCGGTGTAGGCCGTCAAGAATTTGTTCGTAACTGACTTGCCTAGTTAAATAAAGGTTAAATATGTATTTTTATTTTTATAATAATTACACAGGTGCACCTTGTGCTGGGGGCAATAAAAGGCAACTCTAAAATGTGCAGTTTTGTCACACAACACAATGCCACAGATGTCTCAAGGGAGGGTGCAATTGACATGTTGACTGCAGGAATGTCCACCAGAGCTGTTGCCAGATCATTGAATGTTCATTTCTCTACCACAAGCCAACTCCAACATCGTTTTAGAGAATTTGACAGTAGATCCAACTGGCCTCACAACCGCAGAACACGTTTATGGCGTTGTGTGGGCGAGCGGTTTGCTGATGTCAACGTTGTGAACAGAGTGCCCCATTGTGGCTGTGGGGCTATGGTATGGGCAGGCATAAGCTACGGACAGCGACCACAATTGCATTATATCGATAGCAACTTAAATGCACAGAAATACCGTGATGAGATCCTGAGGCCTATTATGAGGACCAACATATCTGTTTTCCCTGTCTTGTGAAATCCATAGATTAGGGCCTAATGAATTTATTTAAATTGACTGATTTCCTCATATGAACTGTAACTCAATAAAATCTTTGTTCAGTATACAATGGCGAGGGAAACACTGGCGGAGGCCATGAATAGGACAGTTAGCTTGGAGTGGACACAGAGCTGGCCAGGCAGAGAAGAGGATCTAACAGTCAGCATCCTATGGGATGAGCTAAGCCTATGGCTACTGGCTGTGTTACAGCGCTGTGCCAAAACATCCATTGTCCCTGTGGCCACTTGCCAGTTAGCACACAAAACAACCCCTCAAATCCATCTGGCCCAGCCCTCCACTGACTCTCAAACAAAAAACACATCTAAACTGGACAACACAAAGTTTTCATAGTAGTGCTTCTTATAGCAGCCAACAGCCCATAGAAGAGACTAAACACCCAGGAAAGAGAATGAGGGTTGGGACCAGCCTATGTCATGTCCTGCTGGAGCAGCTAACAATATCCCTGTGCTGTTGTAAATAAATACTGGTTTGACCTTTTTCCCATACTGACCCCTGGCCCACACAGGAAGTGCACAGAGAGAGGAAATAGTAGGACTGTTTTATTCAGCATTTCCTCTGCTCTGGAGCATGGAAGTATGTGAATGGAACATGTCTGGTGGTCTTACCAGAGCGTTGATGTCTTCCGATTTGTAGATGAGCATGCGTATCTCCTCAGGGTCTCCATTGAAGACGGCCTGGACCAGAGGAGGCTGAGGAGGAGACAGAGAGAAGAGAAAGGGTCAGAGCCTTGGGGTCGTTCACTAATCCTCTTCTATAGATCCAAGGTCGTTCCCTAATCCTCCTCTATAGATCCAAGGTCGTTCCCTAATCCTCCTCTATAAATCCAAGGTGGTTCCCTAATCCTCCTCTATAGATCCAAGGTCGTTCCCTAATCCTCCTCTATAGATCCAAGGTGGTTCCCTAATCCTACATAATAGAACAACAAAGGAAACCTTCATTGCTCTCAGATGACAATGAAATGTCAGCACAAGTGGATACATGTCTCAAACACGAGCTAATGCAAGTCTCCCTAAACACTAGAGGTCAACCGATTAATCGGAATGGGCGATTGATTAGGGCCGATTTCAAGTCTTCATAACAATCGGAAATCGGTCATTTTGGACGCCGATTTTGCAGTTTTTTTTTTACACCTTTATTTAACCTTTATTTAACGAGGCTAGTCTGTTAAGAACACATTGTTATTTCCAATGACGGCCTAGGAACAGTGGGTTAACTGCCTTGTTCAGGGGCAGAACGACAGATTTTTACCTGGTCAGCTCAGGGATTCAATCTTGTAACCTTCCGGTTACTAGTCCAACGCTCTAACCACCTGCCTCACGAGGATCCTGCCTGTTACGCGAATGCAGTAAGAAGCCAAGGTAAGTTGCTAGCTAGCATTAAACTTATCTTATAAAAAACAATCATAATCACTAGTTATAACTACACATGGTTGATGATATTACTATTTTATCTAGCGTGTCCCGCGTTGCATATAATCGATGCAGTGTGCATTCGCTAAAAAGGACTGTCGTTGCTCCAACGTGTACCTAACCATAAACACCAATGCCTTTCTTAAAATCAATACACAGAAGTATGTATTTTTAAACCTGCATATTTAGCTAAAAGAAATCCAGGTTAGCAGGCAATATTAACCAGGTGAAATTGTGTCACTTCTCTTGCGTTCATTGCACGCAGAGGCAGGGTATATGCGACAGTTTGGGCCGCCTGGCTCATTGCGAACTAATTTGCCAGAATTTTACGTAATTATGACATAACATTGAAGGTTGTACAATGTAACAAGAATATTTAGACTGATGGATGCCACCTGTTAGATAAAATACGGAACGGTTCCGTATTTCACTGAAAGAATAAATGTTTTGTTTTCGAGATGATAGTTTCCGGATTCGACCATATTAATGACCAAAGGCTCGTATTTCTGTGTGTTATTATGTTATAATTAAGTCTATGATTTGATAGAGCAGTCTGACTGAGCGATGGTGGGCACCAGCAGGCTCGTAAGCATTCATTCAAACAGCACTTTCGTGCGTTTTGCCAGCAGCTCTGCTGTTTATGAATTGAAGCCTATCAACTCCCGAGATTAGGCTGGTGTAACCGATGTGAAATGGCTAGCTAGTTAGCGGGGTGCGCGCTAATAGCGTTTCAAACGTCACTTGCTCTGAGACTTAGAGTAGTTGTTCCCCTTGCTCTGCATGGGTAATGCTGCTTCGAGGGTGGCTGTTGTCGTTGTGTTCCTGGTTCGAGCCCAGGTAGGAGCGAGGAGAGGGACGGAAGCTATACTGTTGCACTGGCAATACTAAAGTGCCTATAAGAACATCCAATAGTCAAAGGTATATGAAATACAAATGGTATAGAGAGAAATAGTCCTATAATTCCTATAATAACTACAACCTAAAACTTCTTACCTTGGAATATTGAAGACTCATGTTAAAAGGAACCACCAGCTTTCATATGTTCTCATGTTCTGAGCAAGGAACTTAAACGTTAGCTTTCTTACATGGCATATATTGCACTTTTACTTTCTTCTCCAACACTTTGTTTTTGCATTATTTAAACCAAATTGAACATGTTTCATTATTTATTTGAGGCTAAATATATTGTATTGATGTAATTATATTAAGTTAAAATATGTATTCATACAGTATTGTTGTAATTGTCATTATTACAAAAAAAAAAAAAGGCCTAGTAAATCCGTATCGGCGTTGAAAAAAAAATCATAATCGGTCGACCTCTCCTAAATACTGATCAAGCCTATCTTCAATAGGTGTCTAAACAGTCACCCTGAAATAAATCTCAAGGTATCAGATTTATCAGCTGTGTGTGTGAACAAGGATAAAGGAGGAAATAGGGGAGAGGTCCTTCACATGGAATTAGAGCATTTCCAGCATGAGCAGCTGTTTGACACTTCACTCTGGTTAAAAAAGCTGGAGGAGTGAGTGACTGTGAGTGAAACTCACTGTAGGCCTACATGTGGTAAAGGCCTAGTGCTGTAGTTAAGACTGTTGTGGCTGTAATAAGACAACTGTATGAGGTTATTTACACAGAAGGAAATAAAGTCCTCCAACTCTACAAGGGAACAGCACAGCAGCATGTAAACATTCATCTTAGTCTAGTGTAGTGAGTGAAGTTACAGTGCTCTCTCCAGTCTCTCTCTCAGACCTAAATAAACGAGCCTGCTGGTGCCTAACTATACACACACCCCCCCATCCACATCGATGGAACAGTAGTGGAGAGGGTAGCAAGTTTTAAGTTCCTCGGCATACACATCACAGACAAACTGAATTGGTCCACTCACACAGACAGCATCGAGAGGAAGGCGCAGCAGCGCCTCTTCAACCTCAGGAGGCTGAAGAAATTCGGCTTGTCACCAAAAGCACTCACAAACTTCTACAGATGCACAATCGAGAGCATCCTGGCGGGCTGTATCACCGCCTGGTATGGCAACTGCACCGCCCTCAACCGTAAGGCTCTCCAGAGGGTAGTGAGGTCTGCACAACGCATCACCGGGGGCAAACTACCTGCCCTCCAGGACACCTACACCACCCGATGCTACAGGAAGGCCATAAAGATCATCAAGGACATCAACCACCGAGCCACTGCCTGTTCACCCCGCTGCCATCCAGAAGGCGAGGTCAGTACAGGTGCATCAAAGCTGGGACCGAGAGACTGAAAAACAGCTTCTATCTCAAGGCCATCAGACTGTTAAACAGCCACCACTAACATTGAGTGGCTACTGCCAACACACTGTCAATGACACTGACTCTACTCCAGCCACTTTAATCATGGGAATCGATGGGAAATGATGTAAATATATCACTAGCCACTTTAAACAATGCTACCTTATATAATGTTACTTACTACATTGTTCATCTCATATGCATACGTTGATACTGTACTCTATATCATCGACTGCATCCTTATGTAATACATGTATCACTAGCCACTTTAACTATGCCACTTGGTTTACATACTTATCTCATATGTATATACTGTACTCGATATCATCTACTGTATCTTGCCTATGCTGCTCTGTACCATCACTCATTCATATATCCTTATGTACATATTCTTTATCCCCTTACACTGTGTATGACAGTAGTTTTTTTTTTGGAATTGTTAGTTAGATTACTTGCTCGTTATTACTGCATTGTCGGAACTAGAAGCACAAGCATTTCGCTACACTCGCATTAACATCTGCTAACCATGTGTATGTGACAAATAAAATTTGATTTGATTTGATTTGATTTTATAAAGGTCCAGGACATCGCTGGCATGCAGGCACAAATTATCTTTGTCAATCAGTACTAGGCCTTAGATCAGCAGGGTCAGTCAGCTTTCTGAGAAACACACTGGACTGACTGGATATGACATGAGGGTAGACAGGCCGACTATAATGAGTTTGGTCATGTCCCTGTTCCAATACCTCTAAAATGGATCCTTCCACCCTTCCAGTTTTTGATTGGTGATAGCGATCACCTCACAGAAGGAAGGAAAGAAGGGTGCCTTGTAAAAGTATTTTAAAAGGACCTACCTAGCAGGTGAGACATGGTTCTGAGAGCGAAACAGACTGGGGTCATGGCTAGGAGAGATACAGCTTTTGTCAAATTATTGTCAAAAGTTTTTTATTTTTTTATTGGCATTTCTAGCTAACCCTTATCTGCTGCATAAATTATCCTAACCTGCTACGAAATGTCAAATATGACAAAAGCTGTATCCCAACAATGTCAAAACCACAGACTGGTCCCATATGGATGCTGTTTCTGGGTGCTGCCAAGCAGTGGCCCCTTACTATCACCATGTGATGATGACTGACAGGACAATTGTTTCGACAACCTGTCAGTTACATACAACATAAAATTCAATGACAGAGAAGAAGGCAATTGAGTCAAAGCCCTGACTGACTCCGCCCTATGCACCACAGAGTCAGGCCAGAACATGTTGCTGCATCTGAACTTCCTGTCCCCTCTCCACCTTACCGCCTCACTTCCTGTTACATTCTGTCACCTTCTCAGAGTTTACACGCAGAGAGGAAACCTAGCTCAGACAACATTTTCAGTTCTGCTTGTGGGCCACACACAGACTCTGACTAATCCTATAATCTGCAAAAACCTGCACACAAAATGTGTAGGCTTTTATGAAACAGCGGGTGGAGAGTCAGAGGTGTGCAGGCCCTACAGCCTAACTACAGTCTAACTACAGCCTAACTACAGCTTAACTACAGTCTAACTACAGCTTAACTACAGCTTAACTATAGCCTAACTACAGTCTAACTACATCTTAACTACAGCCTAACTACAGTCTAACTACAGTTTAACTACAGTCTAACTACAGCCTAACTACAGTCTAACTACAGCTTAACTACAGTTTAACTACAGCCTAACTACACCCTAACTATAGCCTAACTACAGCTTACTACAGTCTAACTACATCTTAACTACAGCCTAACTACAGTCTAACTACAGTCTAACTACAGATTAACTACAGTTTAACTAGTCTAACTACATCTTAACTACAGTTAACTACAGCCTAGCTACAGCTTAACTACAGGCTAACTACAGCCTAACTACAGCTTAACGACAGCCTAACTACAACTTAAACCTGTTAGAGATGATGCGAATTTTCGCAGCTTTTGTAAAAAATCGCGCAACATTTCAACGTCCTGCTACTCATGCCAGGAATATAATATATGCATATGATAAGTATGTGTGTATAGAAAACACTCTGAAGTCTCTAAAACTGGTTAAATCGTGTCTGTGGCTATAACAGAACGAGTTTAGGACTAAAAATCCCAGGGAAAACAGTTCACCAAAAACACAAAAAAAATATTCATCCGCCAGTCAATGTATTGTCTAAGGCGATAGAAAATAGATGAGGTTCCGATTACAATGCCTACAGCTTCCGCACGATGTCGCCAGTACTGGCATTTCATGGCTGGTTTATCCTTGGTGAGATGACGTATAGGCACTTCCTGTCTTGGGGCGCACCGGAGGAAGTTATGAAAGTGGAAAAATGGACAATGATTTCAAGACTTGCTGCTATCGAATACAGATCGCCCCGTGATCAATTTGATCGATTATTAACGTTTATTAATACCTAAAGTTGGTTTACAAAAGTAGTTTGAAGTGATTTGTAAAAGTTTATAGGCAACTTTTTTAATTTTAAAAAGTGACGTTGCGTCTCGTAAAGGTGATTTTTCCTGGATCAGACCGGCCTTCATAAAATGACATTTTGGGGATAGAATGACGGATTTAATCGGGAAAAAGACCCAATTGTGATATTTATGGGACATATAGGAGTGCCAACAAAGAAGCTCGTCAAAGGTAATGAATGTTTTATATTTTATTTCTGCGTTTTGTGTAGCGCCGGCTACCGCAAAATCTTTTGTTTAGGTCTCGTTCAGGTATTTTGGGGGGTGCATGCTATCAGATAATAGCTTCTCATGCTTTCGCCGAAAAGCATTTTACAAATCTGACATGTTGGCTAGATTCACAACGAGTGTAGCTTTAATTGAGTATCTTGCGTGTGTGTTTTAATGAAAGTTTGAGTTTTATCGAGTACTATAGGTGGCGCTCTGAAATTAACGCTGATTTGGTTCCTGTCCAGGAACCAACTCCGTAACAGGCTAATGACAGTCTAACTACAGCTTAACAACAGCCTAACTACAGCTTAACTACAATTTAACTACAGCTTAACTACAGCCTAACTATATCTTAACTATAGATTAACTACAGCCTAACTACAGCTTAACTACAGCCTAACTACAGTCTAACTACAGCTTAACTATAGCTTAGCTATAGCTTAACTACAGTCTAACTACAGTCTAACTACAGCTTAACTACAGCTTAACTAGTCTAACTACATCTTAACTACAACTTAACTAGTCTAACTACAGCTTAACTACAGCCTAACTACAGCTTAACTACAGGCTAACTACAGCCTAACTACAGCTTAACTACAACTTAATGACAGTCTAACTACAGCTTAACAACAGCCTAACTACAGCTTAATTACAACTTAACTGCAGCTTAACTACAGTCTAACTACAGCTTAACTACAGTCTAACTACAGTCTAACTATAGCCTAACTACAGCTTAACTACAGTCTAACTACAGCTTAACTACAGCCTAACTAGTCTAACTACAGCTTAACTACAGCCTAACTACAGCTTAACTACAGTCTAACTACATATTAACTACAGCCTAGCTACAGCTTAACTACAGTCTAACTACAGCTTAACTACAACTTAACTAGTCTAACTACAGCTTAACTACAGCCTAACTACTGCCTAACTACAGCTTAACTACAGCCTAACTACAACCTAACTATAGCTTAACTACAGCCCAACTACAGCTTAACTATATCTTAACTACAGCTTAACTACATCTTAACTAGTCTAACTACATCTTAACTACAACTTAACTAGTCTAACTACAGCTTAACTACAGCCTAACTACATCTTAACTACAGGCTAACTACTGCCTAACTACAGCTTAACTACAGCCTAACTACTGCCTAACTACAGCTTAACTACAGCCTAACTACAGCTTAACTACAGCTTAACTACAGCTTAACTATAGCTTAACTACAGCCTAACTACAGCTTAACTACAGGCTAACTACAGCTTAACTACAGCCTAACTATAGCTTAACTACAGCCTAACTACAGGCTAACTACAGCTTAACTACAGCCTAACTACTGCCTAACTACAGCTTAACTACAGCCTAACTACAACTTAACTAGTCTAACTACAGCTTAACTACAGCCTAACTACAGCTTAACTACAGGCTAACTACTGCCTAACTACAGCTTAACTACAGCCTAACTACTGCCTAACTACAGCTTAACTACAGCCTAACTACAGCTTAACTACAGTTTAACTACAGCTTAACTACAGCCTAACTACAGCCTAACTATAGCTTAACTACAGCTTAACTACAGCCTAACTACAGCTTCACTACAGGCTAACTACAGCCTAACTACAGCTTAACTACAGCCTAACTACAGCTTAACTACAGCTTAACTACAGCCTAACTACAGCCTAACTATAGCTTAACTACAGTTTAACTACAGCTTAACTACAGCCTAACTACAGCCTAACTACAGCTTAACTACAGCTTAACCACAGTGGTGACTCTGCTGAAGGAGTAGTGATTTATGGGAACAGGGCTCTCCTCCATATAGATTGATCCAGAATGTTTCCCCGCCGTTTGCCACGAGCTATCCTCTCCCTTACCGTCGGCAGACGGTATCGGAGCATGAGGTCTGATACTAACAGGATCAGAGACAGTTTCTATCTAAGAGCCACTTGAACTGGACTGACCACCTGCGCGGATTTTCAGTCCCTTCCTGTATTATACTGATGCTAAAATGTTTATTCTATTCTACTGAGCCATTTACTTTATGTTAATATTCTTATATTTTATTATTTCTTATTGTTGTTGCATTGTCCAGAAGGAACATGTAAGTAAGCATTTCATTGGATGGTGTATACCATGTGTATCCTGTACATATGACTAATAAAACCGTTTTAGCATGGGCTGTGCCATTGAGGACTTTCACCATTTTGAAGTAGTCAACTCTGTGGGACGTATTATGGGTTAAGGAAGGATCAAATAATTCCATCCAGGTCATCAGTAGGGATCAGCAAATGAATTATGCCTGTGGGCAAACATTCCATCCCTGCATGTGGCAGTAAATCACCACCTCTCACCAAACCATACCACACCACACCACCCCACCCCTCACCAAACCATACCACACCACCCCTCACCAAACCATACCACACCACACCACACCACCCCTCACCAAACCATACCACACCACCCCTCACCAAACCATACCACACCACCCTCACCAAACCATACCACACCACCCCTCACCAAACCATACCACACCACCCTCAACAAACCATACCACACCACCACCCCTCACCAAACCATACCACACCACCCCTCACCAAACCATACCACACC
Organism: Oncorhynchus tshawytscha; assembly: GCF_018296145.1. Classification (NCBI taxonomy): domain Eukaryota; kingdom Metazoa; phylum Chordata; class Actinopteri; order Salmoniformes; family Salmonidae; genus Oncorhynchus; species Oncorhynchus tshawytscha. The sequence continues at coordinate 39,063,310 of NC_056454.1, forward strand.
ACCCCTCACCAAACCATACCATACCAAACCCTCACCAAACCACACCACCCCTCACCAAACCATACCACACCACCCCTCACCAAACCATACCACACCAAACCAAACCACACCACACCACCCCTCACCAAACCATACCACACCACCCTCACCAAACCATACCACACCACCCCTCACCAAACCATACCACACCACCCCTCACCAAACCATACCACACCACACCAAACCATACCACACCACCCCTCACCAAACCATACCACACCACACCACCTCTCACCAAACCATACCACACCACACCACCCCTCACCAAACCATACCACACCACACCACCTCTCACCACACCACCCCTCACCAAACCATACCACACCACCCCTCACCAAACCATACCACACCACACCACCCCTCACCAAACCATACCACCACCACCTCACCAAACCATACCATACCACACCACCCCTCACCAAACCATACCACACTACACCACATCACCCCTCACCAAACCATACCACACCACCCCTCACCAAACCATACCACACCACACCACCCCTCACCAAACCATACCACACCACCCCTCACCAAACCATACCACACTACACCACCCACCACACCACCCCTCACCAAACCATACCACACCACCCCTCACCAAACCATACCACCACACCACCCCTCACCAAACCATACCACACCACACCACCCCTCACCAAACCATACCACACCACCCCTCACCAAACCATACCACACTACACCACCCACCACACCACCCCTCACCAAACCATACCACACCACCCCTCACCAAACCATACCACACTACACCACCCACCACACCACCCCTCACCAAACCATACCACACCACCCCTCACCAAACCATACCACACTACACCACCCACCACACCACTCCTCACCAAACCATACCACACCACCCCTCACCAAACCATACCACACCACCCCTCACCACACCAACCCTCACCAAACCATACCACACCACCCCTAACCAAAACCAAACCACACCACACTAACCCTCACCAAACCATACCTCACCTCACCACACCACACCACACCCACACACCCCTCACCACACCACCCCTCACCAAACCATACCACACCACCCCTCACAAAACCATAACACCACCTCTCACCACACCACCCCTCACCACACCTCACCACCCCTCACCTCACCTCACCACACCACCCCTCACCAAACCATACCACACCACCCCTTACACCACACCATACCACACCACACCACCCCTCACCACACTACACCATAACACCCCTCACCACTAGAGGTCGACCGATTATGATTTTTCAACGCCGATACCGATTATTGGAGGCCCAAAAAAGGCCGATACCAATTAATCTGACTATTTTTTAAATTTATTTGTAATAATGACAATTACAACAATACTGAACGAACACTTATTTTAACTTAATATAAAACATCAATACAATATATTTAGCCTCAAATAAATAATGAAATTTGGTTTAAATAATGCAAAAACAAAGGGTTGGAGAAGAAAGTAAAAGTGCAATATGTGCCATGTAAAAAAGCTAACGTTTAAGTTCCTTGCTCAGAACATGAGAACATATGAAAGCTGGTGGTTCCTTTTAACATGAGACTTCAATATTCCAAGGTAAGAGGTTTTAGGTTGTAGTTAATGTAGTATTTATAGGACTATTTCTCTCTATACCATTTGTATTTCATATACGTTTGACTATTGGATGTTCTTATAGGCACTTTAGTATTGCCAGTGTAACAGTATAGCTTCCGTCCCTCTCCTCACCCCTACCTGGGCTCGAACCAGGAACACATCGACAACAGCCACCCTCGAAGCAGCGTTGCCCATGCAGAGCAAGGGGAACAACTACTCCAAGACTCAGAGCGAGTAACGTTTGAAACGCTATTAGCGCGCACCCCGCTAATTAGCTAGCCATTTCACATCGGTTACACCAGCCTAATCTCGGGAGTTGATAGACTTGAAGTCATGAACAGCTCAGTACTTGAAGCACAGCGATGAGCTGCTGGCAAAACGTACGGAAGTGCTGTTGAATGAATGCTTACGAGCCTGCTGCTGCCTACCACCGCTCAGTCAGACTGCTCTATCAAATATCAAATCATAGACTTAATTATAACATAATAACACACAGAAATACGAGCCTTTGGTCATTAATATGGTAAAATCTGGAAACTATCATCTCGAAAACAAAACATTTATTATTTCAGTGAAATATGGAACCGTTCTGTATTTTATCTAACGGGTGGCATCCATCAGTCTAAATATCGCTGTTACATTGTACAACCTTCAATGTTATGTCATAATTACGTAAAATTCACCACACCACCCCTCACCACACTACACCACAACACACCACACCTCACCAGTCACCACACCCTCACCACCCCTCACCACACCCATCACCCTCACCACCCGTCACCACCACCCTCACCACCCTCACCACACCACCCTCACCACCCCTCACCACACCACATCACCCTCACCACCCGTCACCACACCAACCCTCACCACACCACACCAACCCTCACCTCACCACCCCACCCCTCACCACACCAACCCTCACCTCACCACCCCTCACCACACCATACCACCCCTCCAGGCAAAACAAAAATGTCTAACACTGAGCCCATTGTTGCCACAGCACAGGCACAGCACATTGCCCTCATGCTCCTCCCTCGCCCTGACTCCAAGGGCCAATGAATGTTGTCAAAACGACCCCTTTGTCCAATAGGAGAGCGGCAGCTTCCTTGTCTACATTTAGAACACCATTAGGGTCAGCATCTTAAATAAACTAGTCCTGTCTAAAAGGGTCCCAATGGAACCAAGAGGGGTCGCCGGCATTTGACAAAACAAACGGATGTCTCTCTCTTTTGCCCTCATCCTACACAAACTTCCGGTATCTGATAAAAACTGTTTTCATTCTTTGAAATGCAAACAACACACATGCAATCATGTCACACACACACACACACACACATTTTTTTGGCTGTGATTTTCCTTCCATAAAGATGCTGAATATAATAGCTGCATTGCTATTGGTGCCAGAGGGTACAGAGCAGATCTGAGTCTCCGCCCCCACAGCACAGCTCCAAAATGAGAAGCTGCTGATGCCGATGACGTCCCACTATGAATTCAATGCAGAAATAAAACCATGAGTGTGTTTTTCTCCTTGGTGAGAGAGAAAATAAGTACAGTTTACATATAAGTCAGAAGTTTACATACACCTTATGCAAATATATTTCAACTCAGTTTTTCACAATTCCTGACATTTAATCCTAGTAAAAATTCCCCTGTCTTAGGTCAGTTAGGATCACCACTTTATTATAAGTGTGTGAATGTGAAATGTCAGAATAATAGTAGAGAGAATTATTTATTTCAGCTTTTATTTCTTTCATCACATTCCCAGTGGGTCAGAAGTTTACATACACTCAATTAGATTTGGTAGCATTGCCTTTAAATTGTTTAACTTGGGTCAAATGTTTCAGGTAGCCTTCCGCAAGCTTCCCACAATAATTTGGGTGAATTTTGGCCCATTCCTCCTGACAGAGCAGGTGTAACTGAGTCAGGTTTGTCGGCCTCCTTGCTCACACACGCTTTTTCAGTTCTGCCTACACATTTTCTATGGGTTTGAAGTCAGGGCGTTGTGATGGCCACTCCAATACCTTGACTTTGTTGTCCTTAAGCCATTTTACCACAACTTTGGAAGTATGCTTGGGGTCATTGTCCATTTGGAAGACCCATTTGCGACCAAGCTTTAACTTCCTGACTGATGTCTTGAGATGTTGCTTCAATATATCTGCATAATATTCCCTCCTCACGATGCCATCTATTTTGTGAAGTGCACCAGCAAAGCACCCCCAGAACATGATGCTGCTACCCCCGTGCTTCACGGTTGGGATGGTGTTCTTCGGCTTGCTAGCCTCCCCCTTTTACCTCCAAACATAATGATGGTCATTATGGCCAAACAGTTCTATTTTTGTTTCATCAGACCACATTTAGTCTGGCTTTTTTATGGCGGTTTTGGAGCAGTGGCTTCTTCCTTGCTGAGCGGCCTTTCAGGTTATGTCGGTATAGGACTCGTTTTACTGTGGTTGTAGATACTTTTGTACCTGTTCCCTCCAGCATCTTCACAAGGTCCTTTGCTGTTGTTCTGGGATTGATTTGCACTTTTCGCACCAAAGTACGTTCATCTCTAGGAGACAGAACACGTCTCCTTCCTGAGCGGTATGACGGGTGCTTGGTCCCATGTTGTTTATAATTGCGAACTATTGTTTGTACAGATGAACGTGGTACCTTCAGGTGTCTGGAAATTGCTCCCAAGGATGAACCAGACTTGTGGAGGTCTACATTTTTTTCTGAGGTCTTGGCTAATTTATTTTGATTTTCCCATGAGAAAAAAAAAAGAGGCACTGAGTTTGAAGGTAGGCCTTGAAATACATCCACAGGTACACCTCCAATTGACTCAAATTATGTCAATTAGCCTATCAGAAGCATCTAAAGACATGACATCCTTTTCCAAGCTGTTTAAAGGCAGTCAACTTAGTGTATATAAACTTCAGACCCACTGGAATTGTGATTAAGTGAATTATAAGTGAAATAAGTGGTGGTTGAAGAGTGTGTTGAAAAACAAGTTTTAATGACTCCAACCTAAGTGTATGTAAACTTCCGACTTCAACCGTATCAATCAATTTGTCAGACTACTCACATGTGTATGGTCGAGTCCCCTACACAACCTAAGTGTATGTAAGGTCAGCAGCCTTCAAAATAAAAAAATGTAATAAAAAAAACTAAAAAGACAATACATCACAAGCACCCTTCAACCCCCCTTCTGAACAAACCCACACACCAACGCTCACACACACACACCAACACACACACACCAACGCTCACACACACACACACACACACACACACACCAACGCTCACACACACACACACCAACACACACACACCAACGCTCACACACACACACCAACACACACACACACACACCAACGCTCACACACACACACCAATGCTCACACACACACACACACCAACACACACACACCCATACTTCCAGACGAACAATCCCATGGGGATCCAGTAAGAAGAAAAATGAAGAAAAGGGGAGGGGGATGTCAAGACCTAATAACTTCCTGTCTCTCCCTTTCTCTGGAACACAGGGGAGGGATTAGGGCAGCAGGTAGCCTAGGGGTTAGGCCAGTAAGAAAAAGGATGCTGGTTCAAATCCCTGAGCCAACTAGGTGAACAAGCTATCGATGTGCCCTTGAGCAAGGCACTAAACCCTAATTGCTCTTGTTTAGTGCCTTAGGAAAGTATTCAGACCACTTGACTTTTTCCAATATTTTTTAAGTTACAGCCTTATTCTACTTTTTTTTGTATCCCCAGCAATCTACACACAATACCCCATAACGACAAAGCGAAAACAGGTTTTTCTACGTTTTTACAAATGTATTAAAAATAAAGATCTGAAATACCTTATTTACATAACTATTCAGACCCTTTGCTATGAGACACGGTATTAAGCTCAGGTGCATCCTGTTTCCATTGATCATCTTTGAGATGTTTCTACAATTTGATTGGAGTCCACCTGTGGTAAATCCAATTGATTGGACATGATTTGAAAAGGCACACACCTGTCTATATAAGGTCCCACAGTTGACAGTGCATGTCAGAGCAAAAACCAAGCCATGAGGTTGAAGGAATTGTCTGTAGAACTCTAAGACATGATTGTGTCTAGGCACAGATCTGGGTAAGGGTACCAAAAAATGTATGCTGCATTGAAGGTCCCCTAGAACACAGATGCCTCCATCATTCTTAAATAGAAGAAGTTTGGAACCACCAAGACTCTTCTTAGAGCTGTCCGCCCGGCCAAACTGAGTAATCGGGGGAGAAGGGCCTTGGTCAGGGAGGTGACTAAGAACTCAATAGTCACTCTGACAGAGCTCCAGAGTTCCTCTGTGGAGATACGAGAACCTTCCAGAAGGACAACCATCTCTGCAGCACTCCACCAATAAGGCCATTATGGTAGAGTGGCCAGATGGAAGCCACTCCTCAGTAAAAGGCACATGACAGCCTGTTTGGAGTTTACCAAAAGGCACCTAAAGACTCTCAGACCATGAGAAACAAGATTCTCATTCTCATCCTTACGGTGAAGCATGGTGGTGGCAGCATCATGCTGTGGGGATATCTGTCGGCGTCAGTGACTGGGAGACTAGTCAGGATCGAGGCAAAGATGAACGGAGCAAAGTACAGAGAGATCCTTGATGAAAACCTGCTCCAGAACACTCAGGACCTCAGACTGGGGCGAAGGTTCGCCTTCCAACAGGACAACGACCCTAAGCACACAGCCAAGACAATGCAGGAGTGGCTTCGGGACAAGTCTCTGAATGTCCTTGAGTGGCCCAGCCAGAGTCACTCACTGGCCAGTAGACACACAGAGCCATACACTTGTATAATCTCTCTGCAAACATACACATCCGTTACAACCTGTACTAACTCAAACAACCCACTGACCATAACTGATGCTGGTTTGAGAGCACATACAGTGGTGCGTGCCTGACATAGGCTGAAATCAGATGTACAGGCGAGATAGGCCCTTGGATCACTTCCTGCAGCTGCTGCTCTACACAGTTCAGACTGGGCTGATCTATAGATAAAGGCCTTGGATAAGGGACAGAGGAAGGTCAAACAGCAGCACCATTAGCATTCGGTCTCACAGATAATGCAGAGCCTCTTTATCCCTATGTGACCCAGAATTTTTCCTCACCTGGGCCCCTTGTTATAGCCCATGTTTCTTGTCAGGTCATAGTCTCGAAAGCCCGACCTTATAGGCAACTGTGCCAACTGTCTGTTGGATTATTTTGGCATCTGCTTTAAAAAAAATACAAAATAGTAGCTAGCTAGATGGAGATCATAGAGGTTATTTTTAATGAATGCATTTCACGAGTGGCTAGCTTGCATCAACTACCTTCACTAAAACCACTGCAAAGATTTTGCCTGCAAACGTTGGTTTTTGAATCGCGACGTTCTGGCATGTCTGCCGCGTGATTCGTTGGGAGAGTTGTCTTTCTAAAGAGGACCCACCCCTGAACAATTTATTTTCAAAGTTGCCAAAAGAGTCCATCATTGAAACCAGACAATAGTCACTCTTGCCAGGGTCGGGATTTAGGGACTGGTCAGGTCATGCGTTCAGGTAGCTGTTGTTATTTTTGTCAGCTTGACCCTGTTACTCAGCACCTCTACAACAAAAACAGCCCCCTATATAGTGAAGAAAAACAACTCAGATATGTCTGCGGTAACAGCAACAAAAAGATAGTAACATACTATCATGCTCTGATGGTGAAGTTTGAAGTTTGTGACACAAGTCACTGTGCTCAACATCCTATACTCTTCTCGCTGACAACAATCTAGGAAGAGAGAAATGGGGAACTTGACTAGGCAAGCCCAAAATGCAGAACACATTCTTTTGACAAAACCGAGGGATGCACCAGTAACAACTTGACAGATCATAACAGGTGCCGACAGCAACACTATAATTCATGGGGACGATAAAGGAATTCACAGCTGAATTCCAGTGGCGCGTGGCGGTGACTCAACTGGGGTACAGTTTACAGAAGAGCCATCAGAAAGTCACCCCGAATTCGTTGTCCTACTTTTAAAACGGTAAGGAGAACAAAGAACTATGTAAATACTGCAAATGCATCTACAACATGAGATAACACACACCGCCCAATTTCATTCACAGCACGAGATGCACGACACACCTCCTCGCTCGCGAAGCGGACCACAGCTGTTCCTCTGGGCACCAGAAAAACGATTTCCTCTCACTTGCCAGCGACGCATGAAAAATAATTTCTCAATTATGTAACGTTTACAAAAATATTCCACTTTCCCGGGACCTACTTGGGCATATCTTTGTATCAACAAAGTAGTCACTATCACAATGCATAATGAGAAAAGCTTATAGACTATCTACATCTACATATAACGTTAAGGAAACATTAATTATTTGTCAAATTGGCATAGCTACCTGTTCGACGAGTTTTAGAACAGCCATAATAATCTCGATCAATTTGGTCAGCACATCAACACACTCCCTCGAATATCAGATCATGCAATTATCTTGAAATAATATTGCAGTTCAAAATCTTCTATCTTTCCTCTTGTAGTCACTCTTGGTTGATGCAGTAGTCAGGGAAGTGAATCGTGCATCAATAATTGTTCCTTTTCTGATGCAACGCAGAACCTCAGTCAGGGCCCGGGCTGTATCAGGGCCCCATGGCCAGCTCCACTGACACTATCTGCGGTGAGGGGGAGTCGCGCCACCGCCACAGTGTGCGAAGGGAGGAGGGAAAGAAGGAATGGCTTCTCCGACTCGACCGACTGATGTAAACAATCCGCATTTACAGTTTATGCACGGGGGAATTTCTCTTTAAATTACCAAACACTCCCCTCTCACTTTGCAGCTCCGAAAATCTTCCTGTATATGTAAAACGGGTGAACTGAGATTGCACAGGAAGTTCAAGCCTCTCGCTCTCCTACACTCAGATGCAGAATTTGAGGAGAGTCATCGCCGATTGTCAGCGCCAACGCTCGGTAGAGTGCTCCCTCTTGCTGCCCTCCTGTGGCTAGAATAGGGGGGGAAAACAATTTGAAGTAAAGTCAGAGACGGGTTTGTAAATTGCTTTGGTAAATGTTCAGTGGCCTACAGATACACTACAGGTGAATTACCTAGAATTGTAGATATATTCATTTGTAACAAACAGGTTAGTTTCTTGTCATCAATCTGAAATGCCCCTATGTTCTTATGCATTCATCTCTGTGTGCAGTATGAACAGATATGTTTACTGTTGCCTCTATTTCTCTTATTCAACACACCACCTTTCGTACAGTCAACAGGTTCAGGGAGATGCATTCCTGAGTTTATTGTGTTTTGGAGAGCAAACAGGAAATGTGTATCAGAATCAGTCATTGCCTTACTAGGTCTGGGTGGTGAGAGCTAATCCTTCATATGGTTACTGGAGAGTGGAACTTTGGCACAGAACTATATGGAGCATGTCTCATTGTTGTTGCATCTCTGATTTCCTGTTGACAAAATTATACAAACCGTCTAAACCACTATATAGCCACCCACACCAAACAACCACTACCCTTCAGGGGACAACTGACCCGGCAAAGCCCCCACAAGCGCCAAGTTGTGACTAAATGCTAGTCATCCCTGACTAGTGCCCACAGGGCTTTTGGCTTTTGCTTTTTTGAGGAAAATATTAAAGTTCTCCCTTCTTACATATTCCTCATTTCATAGAGTTTACCGAAATGTTGTGACTCTAGTTGTAACTAAATGTTGTTGCTCACCCATGCCCAGTGCCCACAAGTTTCCCAATCCACCCTACTCTCTGCAATGGGAGCCAGAATGGCTGGCTTTCTCATTGAGGAAAAGACTCAAAATCTTCCTTCTATCATCCTCATTTATGGTGCCACGTCAAATCTCATTCTAGAAAAGAGAGCCAGATTCACATTCACATTACTGATACTTCAGAAAACATTTATAGATAAAGGTAACATTTATAGATAAAGGTAACATTTATAGATAAAGGTAACATTTATAGATAAAGGTAACATTTATAGATAAAGGTAACATTTATAGATAAAGGTAACATTTATAAAGGTAACATTTATAGATAAAGGTAACATTTATAGATAAAGGTAACATTTATAGATAAAGGTAACATTTATAAAGGTAACATTTATAGATAAAGGTAACATTTATAAAGGTAACATTTATAGATAAAGGTAACATTTATAAAGGTAACATTTATAGATAAAGGTAACATTTATAAAGGTAACATTTATAGATAAAGGTAACATTTATAGATAAAGGTAACATTTATAAAGGTAACATTTATAGATAAAGGTAACATTTATTGATAAAGGTAACATTTATAAAGGTAACATTTATAGATAAAGGTAACATTTATAAAGGTAACATTTATAGATAAAGGTAACATTTATAAAGGTAACATTTATAGATAAAGGTAACACGTAAATAATGTGCATACGATATAAACTAAGTTAAGAACAAAACATTAACAACATCTGTTCTTTCCCTGACAGACTGACCAGGTGAATCCAGGTGAAAGCAATGATCCCTTATTGATCTCACCTGTTAAATAAACTTCAATCAGTATAGTTGAAGGGGAGGAGACAGGATAAAGAAGGATTTTTAAGCCTTGAGAAAATTGACACATGGATTGTGTATGTATGCCATACAGAGGGTGAATGGGCAAGACAAAATATTGAAGTGCCTTTTGAACAGGGTATGGTAGTAGATGCCAGGTGCACCGCTGCTGGGTGTTTCACACTCAACAGTTTCCCGCATGTATCAAGAATGGTCCACCACCCAAAGGACATCCAGCCAACTTGACACAACTGTGGGAAGCAACAGAGTCAACATGGGCCAGCATCCCTGTTGAACACTTTGGACACCTTGTAGAGTCCATGACCCAACGAATTGTGGCTGTTCTGAGGGCAAACGTGGGGGGTGCAACTCAATATTAGGAAGCTGTCCGTAATGTTTTGTACTCTGTGTATTTTTCTCCCTAAATTCCCTTTTCTGTCTGCATTCTACTGTCTGTATGAGTTAGTGTCTGCCTGCCTCCCTGTCTCTGTTGATAAGGGCAAGCAGAGGTCACAGCCATATGGTTGACTGCAAGGCCAGTTATGCTGCAGCTCAGTGGCTCAGCCCAGTCTTCCCACTTAGAAAGAGACCAGATTCCAGCTGCCAACAACACAGTATGACTACACTCGCTCCAGGGCTTCTTTCTCATCCCCCCTACTACCTCCCTACAATGGAAACCCTCCCCCACCACTCACACATATACACTATATGCCGCAGGAGCAGTAGAGGCCCATGCATGTGCTGCCTTTGACCCAGTTTGCAGGCAGACAGACTCCACCATGCTCGCTCAACTCTGATATATTCTGACTTTCTTGAGGACAGTGTGTGTGAGAGAGAGAGAGAGAGTGAGAAAGAAAGAGCTGAGCTCTGAGTTCTTCTTGTCAGGGCTGGATGGAAAACTACCCGGGTGTCTGTCTGGGCGCTGGTCTCCCAGTTCAAGGACCGCACTCTACAAAATGGTCTTCATGAAGTGTTGGAGCTCATCCTCGGTGATTACAATTGGTTGACTATAGCCATGTTTGCCAGTCTTTTAGTGGTATGAGGGCGCGGCACGGGGACAAGACTAGGTTGGCTACCTCGCTCCGCTGGCTTTAACCCTAACTATGAGTAGCAGTGGAGGCTCCTGAAGGGAGGACGGCTCAAAGTAATGTCTGGAATGGAGCAAATGGAATGGCATCAAACACATGGAAACCATGGAAACCACATTTGCCATTTTTGATACAATTCCACACCAGCCATGACCACAAGCCCATCCTCCACAATGAAGGTGCCACCAACCTGTGATGAGTAGCATTTTTTTAAAGCCTTATTTTACCAGGTAAGTTGACTGAGAACACAATCTCATTCACAGCAAAAACCTAGTTACAGGGTAGAGGAGGGATGAATGAGCCAATTGGAAGCTGGGGTTGATTAGGTGGCCATGACGGTATGAGGGCCCAATTGAGAATTTAGCCAGGACACCAGGGTTAACGCCCCTACTCATATGATAAGTGCCATGGGATCTTTAGTGACCACAGAGTCAGGACACCTGTTGAATGTAGCATATGAAAGACGGCACCTTAAACAGAGCAATGTTTCCAGTGTGGTATGCTGCTGACTATGTAACACTGACCTGTATATGAAGGAAAGATGGCACCTTATTGAATGACATCAGACCTTTAGATCTGTGGGACTTCTGTTCACGTGATCTCCCTAAAAACACACCACTTCAATGCAGATATGAGACTTTTCATAGCACATTATGAGAGCATTTTCACAAGCCCAACTCTTTTCCTAACCATAACCTAATTCTCCTAACCGGCTACGAAAAAGTACATTCCGATCGTAGCTGTATCGAAGTGGCGTATTTTAGGAAATCTCTTCTGTTTAGACACGAGTAAGCGTTGTTCCTCTGGCGTGAACCCTGAGGGTATCCCAGACATATAGGGCCTGTTTCGTGGACAAAGAAAAAGCATAGTTCTGAACTAAAAAGCATGTTCTATAGAAATTCTCAATTTAAAGTAATTTTTAGTACTAATAAATAATATGGTGTCAGCCCAATAAACAACATACAGCCATCTTTATGGAAGAAAGCACAGTAAGCATTGGTTTCCATGTCATCCTCACAGGGCTAACTACCCAGAGCACACTTTCTCCTTGGTCGACAGGGCTGATAATGGAACAAAAGGGGTTTAAGGTTTCCTTTTATTAACATTTCTGAACAAGCGGTAGCCTTTGAAATGTAATGTAGTGGCATTTCTGGATGAAATGTACATTTCTGTCATTTAACAGATAGTTATCCAGAGCAACTTACAGGATAAATTAGGGTTCAGTGCCTTGCTCAAGGCCACAGTTAGATTTTTCACCTAGTCAGCTCGGTGATTTAAACCAGCAACCTTTTGGTTACTGTCCCAACACTCTTAACCGCTAGGCTACCTGCCCAAATATAGTTCATTTGGGGTGGTTGATATTCTACTCCTGCTTGTGTACATTTAACTGCAGTAAAAACATTCATTTAAACCTGGAACATGAGGTTGTGACATTAAACAAGGTGGCGAAGGTGATCCGTGTGGAAGTGGAATCTGGAGAATGCTGGTTCCCACATATTCCACAACGACTTATTCTACCCATAGGGTTCTAGCTATAGGGGAAAAAGTTGGTACTTTGCATAGACTGCTTTCCATATAGCATATTATCACTCCTATGAGAAGACATGTCTCGCGCTTTATTGTGACCAACTCAACATAAAGCACAGGTGGACATTTATTTTATACACAAACGTTTATTTAGTCAAATAAAGCAACATTCTGATAAGAACTAAAGGTGTGATCACTGATAGATGAGCAGAGGATTGAGAAGGAATGGCCATTACAGAGGACAGTACACACAAACCATGACAATATTTTTAAAGAACTTCAAAACTCACTGACTTGCTTTTCCATTCGTTAACATGGCTAACTTACATCCTGCACGTCACTGTACTGCATGTGTCTATCATTCCTTCTGGAAATTATAAAAGAAATAAAACAATACATAAGCTCTAAGAAATGTTTCAGTTTTATATTTCTTTCTCCCTAATCATATACTGTTTTTATTTCATTAAAAATGAATTTTGGGCCACAGACACTGTGGCCATGTTGGACACACCCACTACAAAGACAGAGGGGCTAAATAATACAAAACAATGGACCAAGTCCTATCTACACACCAAGAGAGATAGGACAACAAGGGAAAAGACAGAGAGGAGATGAAAGAGAGGAGGGAAAGGGGAAGAGATCGGCAGAGAACGAGTAGAGAGAGAGCGTGAACAGAAAAAGAGATTGTGAACAGAGAGAAAGCATGAACAGAGAGAGAAAGAGAGCGTGAACAGAGAGAGAAAAAGAGAGAGAGCGTGAACAGAGAGAGAAAGAGAGAGAGCGTGAACAGAATCACAGGAAGTACTCCAGCTCATAGCGGAGGTATGGGTTCTTCTCATCGTTGTAGACGTGGGGGTAGTGAGCGATCAGAGCATCCTGGGAACCGATGTAGATCGAGTTATAGATCTTCCAGTAGACGTCTCGGACCTTCCTGGCTGGGTGGAAGAGACCCTGGAGAGAGGAGACAAGGTTAGAGAGCATTACCAACTCAACGGCTGCACTTACAGTGCTAGTATCATTATGGCTTGTTTGTTTAGGCATTTTTTGTTGAGGGGGTTACAGGTACATCATCTCTGCACATTTTTAAGTTGATAAAACATGTACCTGTAGGTAAGAAATATATAGTGTTTAATAATAATATATTCAGTATAAAACAGGAAAAAACTCAAAAGTAGTCCTCCACCCATCATGTTCCCATTCAAGCCCCCCCACCAAACACCCCCAGAAACCATGTTTTCCACCCCTTCCCACAAGGTTTGTTGCCTTTTATGAAATACACTACATGACCAAAAGTATGTGGACACCTGCTCGTAAAACATCTCATTTCAAAATCATGGGCATTAATATGGAGTTGGTCCCCCCCTTGCTGCTATAACAGCCTCTACTCTTCTGGGAAGGCTTTCCAATAGATGTTGGAACATTGCTGCTATAACAGCTTCAACTCTTCTGGGAAGGCTTTCCACTAGATGTTGGAACATTGCTGCTTTAACAGCTTCAACTCTTCTGGGAAGGCTTTCCACTAGATGTTGGAACATTGCTGCTATAACAGCCTCTACTCTTCTGGGAAGGCTTTCCACTAGATGTTAGAACATTGCTGCTATAACAGCCTCCACTCTTCTAGGAAGGCTTTCCACTAGATGTTGGAACATTGCTGCTATAACAGCCTCTACTCTTCTGGGAAGGCTTTCCACTAGATGTTGGAACATTGCTGCTATAACAGCCTCCACTCTTCTGGGAAGGCTTTCCACTAGATGTTGGAACATTGCTGCTATAACAGCCTCCACTCTTCTGGGAAGGCTTTCCACTAGATGTTGGAACATTGCTGCTATAACAGCTTCAACTCTTCTGGGAAGGCTTTCCACTAGATGTTGGAACATTGCTGCTATAACAGCTTCAACTCTTCTGGGAAGGCTTTCCACTAGATGTTGGAACATTGCTACTATAACAGCTTCAACTCTTCTGGGAAGGCTTTCCACTAGATGTTGGAACATTGCTGCTATAACAGCTTCAACTCTTCTGGGAAGGCTTTCCACTAGATGTTGGAACATTGCTGCTATAACAGCCTCCACTCTTCTGGGAAGGCTTTCCACTAGATGTTGGGAAATCCACATACTTTTGTATATATAGTGTATCCACCACAGTTCGTTCACGGACTTCATAACAGTATGTTGCTGTTGATAGTGATATCACTTTTTACATCTTTATGGATATTTTATGTTAATTCTCAACACTATTATAGAATGATCCTAGCCATCTAGTAGCAGATAGTAGTCAATCTGCTACCTGTCTGTCAGAGCAAGGAGATCAGTGATGTAGTATCAGTCAGGTTTACCTGCAGGCAATACTGCAGCATGCGGCAGGGGCCGATAGCCACCCTGAGGCCCTCCAGTGCCCCCATGACAGCCTGGATTACATGGGGCGACGTCTCAAACACGTTGGGCCACACATAGTTCAACAAGTGGTTAAGGGAGTCCTCACAGCCGAAGCCGTAGACGCCCAGGGACATGTGCTGCACCACGGCACTGGCAGTCTGTCTGTGGACCAGGTCTCTGCAAGGAGGAGAGAGAGGAGAAAAACAGGGTTACCATGGAGCCAGCCGAAAGGTGCAAAGGAGCAGGTGGGGCCTACTATATATTCTAAATCTGTGGAGGAAATCAACAATGACAATGAATGACACTTGACTTCTCATTTGTAACCAACAGGTGCAGGGTGAGAACAGAAGTGAACTGGATGTCAGATCTGCCAGCTCTCATGTTGGTGTCCATCTAATGAAGTACTAGTCCTGATCTGACCACGGACCAGTCCAACAGGCGTGTTACAGGCATGTTACAGCACATTCAACCAAGTGATCCCTGTTACAGACAGAACTGATCTTGGACAGGATCGTGTGGCTATGTAGCTTGATGCATTTACAATACCTGGAAAACGTTATGTTTTTGGTTTATTG
>NC_056454.1:39089065-39276565 GCF_018296145.1 Oncorhynchus tshawytscha
AATTCTACACCTTTTTCCATGGCTTATGCCGTGTTCTCATGCCATCTGAGTGACTCAAACATAACGTTTTAGTTCACACTAAAAACGCCCCAAACATTTTTGCTTCTATAATTTGTATTATAATGTACATCTTATTTTGGGGGTGGCGGCCACTATTGAATGAATATAGGGGAAACACCTGTACAGGCGAGATCCTGAAAAGAAGTTGTATTGTGATGTCAAGTAAACTAGTTTGTATTAACCTGTTTTAGGAATGTAACCAACAGGTGCAGGGTGAGAACAGAGGTGAACTGCATGTCAGATCTGCCAGGTCTCTTGTTGGTGTCCATCTAGTGGAGTACTAGCTCTGATCTGACCACGGACCAGTCCAACAGGCGAGAATGATTCGCAGGCATGTGACAAAGCAATGTGTCCTCACCTTTCCTCTGTGCTGTCGGATACCCTTCCACAGAGGTTTGAGTACGGAGTCAAAGGACTCGATACCGTAGGGCGTGGCAGCCTCCGCCAGGGCGGCGATGGCCAGGGCACTGATGGTCCGCACCTTCTGCTGCTCATCCACCAGACCTGAGGGGGGCAGACACGGCGGGGGTCAGATCATCATATATGTTATCCTTCTTTGTAAAGTGTATTGTGACCAACGATGCACTTTAAAATAAACTTGAAATGTCATCCCTCGCACCCTAGATACTAGAAAACTAATCTACTTGAGTCAAATATACTAGTCATTACTAAATATGGTGGTAGGCAGGATGGCACAACTAATGTAATAGTACATTAGTTATGTACTATAACTAAAAAACTAATCTACCCCCTCAGGTCCAATAGCATCCTCAGGCAGTGGTCCCTCACCATGCTCGATGATCTCCACCAGACTCCTCAGATGGGGCAGGATGGCACAGCCCATGAGGATGGCGATCTGCTGGACAATCTTGATGCCCGTGTGGCGGGCCTGCCAAGACTTCTTGCTCTTACACACAGCTTTGAGGAAGGGCAAGAGGGAGGGGATACCCAGAGCGGACGCTACGACAGCGAAAGCCCTTGCTGTTGTATTTCTGACGTATTCATCCATGTTGTCAATATCAGGCCTCATGGTGGAGATCATAGTGGCCAGGCCGGCAGCCTAGAGGGGAGGGAGGAAGGGAGGGTAAGAGATCAACTAAGATGAATAGGTGTTTATGATAGTGCTTGCATAGACATCCTAAGTATACTTTTTCTAATGTGATTTCAGGTCAAAATGTATTTGCTACTTGCTTTAGGGATGTGACCAACAAGGTGAGAACAGAAATGAACTGGATGTCAGACTGGCTAGTTCTCCTGCTGGGTTTTCATCTAACGAAGTACCAGCCCTGATCTGACCAAGGACCGATCCAACAGGCATACGACCCAACTGTGGTGGGTGTGTGAGTACATTATAGGGCTGGAAGTGGGGCTCACCTTGGCCAAATTAGAGATGATCTCTCTGCCCTCCACTCTGGCATAGTAATCTTCATCAATCAGCAGGGGCTCAATCACCACCAGGATCTGGGGAACAGAGAGTCAATTAGTGAGGGCCAATCTCGGCACAGGAGACATATTGCAAACCGAGTCAGTGAGTCCCTCGCTCTCACACGTGACGACCCACCTTGTGTACATATGGGCGGACCAGGTCATCTAGCTTGTAGAGGATGCGGTCTATGACCTTGACCAGCAGGTGGCGCTCCTGGTCCTCCAGAGTAGGAGACATGAGCAGGGGCAGGATCTGGTTGAACAGGGGCCCTGCTCCAAACTCCCTTGCCTTGTCTGTGATCTGACGCAGGGCAGCCTGAGAAGGGACGCAAGGGGGTTAGACTGGACGGTTGACTTTTCAGTGGTGAGAGTTATACACAAAAAGGAAGATGGAGCTAAGTCTATAGAGATGAAAAGTAACACTAGATAGGCCTATGTCAAACCTTCCTAAATCAGATTGTGCTGATAATGGCAGCCATCTTGGTCAGGGAAATGTTCCATTAAATTCTGTGGTCAAGACTAGAGGTCGACCGATGATGATTTTTCAACGCCGATACCGATTATTGGAGGACCAAAAAGCCAATACCAATATTTTATTTGTAATAATGACAATTACAAAAATACTGAATGAACACTTATTTTAACTTAATATAATACATAAAATCATCTTAATCATAAATCATTAAATCAATTTAGCCTCAAGTAAATATTGAAACATGTTTAATTTGGTTTAAGTAATGCAAAAACAAAGTGTTGAAGAAGAAAGTAAAAGTGCAATATGTGCCATGTAAGAAAGCTAACGTTTAAGTTCCTTGCTCAGAACATGAGAACATATGAAAGCTGGTGGTTCCTTTTAACACGAGTCTTCAATATTCCCAGGTAAGAAGTTAAGGTGTAGTTATTATAGGAATTCTAGGACTATTTCCCTCTATACCATTTGTATTTCATTAACCCTTGACTATTAGATGTTCTTATAGTATTGCCAGTGTAACAGTATAGCTTCCGTCCTCTCATCGCTCCTCCCTGGGCTTGAACCAGCAACACAATGACAACAGCCACCATCGAAGCAGCGTTACCCATGCAGAGCAAGGGGAACAACTACTAGAAGTCTCAGAGCGAGTGACGTTTGAAACGCTATTAGCGCGCTAACTAGCTAGCCATTTCACTTCGGTTACACCAGCCTCATCTCGTGAGTTGATAGGCTTGAAGTCATAAACAGAGCAATGCTTGTCGCAAAATGAAGAGCTGCTGGCAAAACGCACGAAAGTACTGTTTGAATGAATGTTTACGCGCCTGCTTCTGCCTACCACCGCTCAGTCAGATACTTGTATGCTCAGTCAGATTATATGCAACGCAGGACACGCTAGATAATATCTAGTAATATCATCAACCATGTGTAGTTAACTAGTGATTATGATTGATTGTTTTTTATTAGATAAGTTTAATGCTAGTGTGACAAAAACCAAAAGGGATCTGCACACTCCCTCTACATGGGAAGACAACTCTGCTACAGGACATCCATGGGACCTCATGGAACCATGGACTACACCTACTGATAATGGACACCAGGGGGAGACAGAGGAGATACCAATCATAGACTTCTCTTCAGCTGAGACTTGAAACACCACACCCAACAGTGGAAACAACCAGCTGGTATCATCAAGTGTAATCTACTCATCAGACCACGGAAGCAGAGCTATGGGCGTCAGTACTCTGTGACTTAGACTTAGAAGGGTGAATCAGAATGATGTAAGAGAGCTATCACTGTGCACTTGACAGAAACCATAACATTGCGCAGTGTGGTCCAGCACTTTGCGAACTTCCCCTGTAAAAAAAAAGTATATAAAGAGAACAGAGATCATGAGAGAACCATGATTCTCACTGACATATGAGACAGACTTCATATGGAGAATCATCATAGGTGAAATTACTATTGCACTATACGCTTTTTGTTAGACTAGAACAATATTCAAGAACTGGTTAAATTTTGCTTAAGAATTAATTGGATCACTATCTGAATCTACCTGGTTAAGCTCTGTGAACCCGAAATTGAGTCTCTGAAACACAGGGGTCTTGACACCTCTTGATCACAGACAAAGCGGCAGTCACACAGTGAGACATCAGGTACAGATGTGATTAGCAATACAAGGACACAGCCAAGTACCGGTTACAATATATTGAGTCCATACACAGAGTTGGAAGTGAATAGTAGTAAGGTATTAGAATTCAGAATCAAGCATTATTACTGAGAGAATACCAATTACATGAAAGTGACCAAGGGGACTGAGCATTTAAGGTAATTGAACTCTTTTTGCTATTTAGTCAATATTGTTAGAAGTGTTAATGAATTTAAAGTTTTGCAATATTATCTGGCATTAGTATAAAGTGTATTAAGGATTGATTGAGCACTATTGATGTATTATGACTGTATAACCATTGAATTGTAATGATGTGTATAAGACAAAAAACAGAGTGACTTAATAAAAGCTTGAAACTTTGACAACTAGGCCAGATTAACGATCTGGAGAGCAAACGCCTTTGACACTCTCACTGAACAGAAAGTGACCCTGGTTATAGGTTAAAGTGATTGCACTAAAGAATATTTCATTGTGTGGACAATAATATATTTTTAAGAGAGTCAAAACATATACCAATACTAGTTTCCAAGTGACTACTAGCTGACGAGCATAATAACTTACAGAAGATTAGATATTAGGTATTGATATATAAGAGAAGACGACAAGGTAAGGGAGTATAGTAAGAATCTATAAACATAAAGTAATAAAGTACTCATCTATCCAAGGCCCCATACTAGACCGGAAATAAGGGAGTGACAATGTGAACGAAGGAACAAACCCAACTCACGCGAAGGGCCATTACGAATAAATAGAAGGGTTGGTAGGGCCGCACGGCTAGGCCCTTGTTACACCGAAGTAACTAAAATGCTAAAGTACTCTGCCCAGCCAGAGGACGGGGTAGAGGCTTTTGCTGCAGGTATTGGGCTAAAGTCAGCACCGTGACACTAGCTAGCAACTTACCTTGGCTTACTGCATTCGCGTAACAGGCAGTCTCCTTGTGGAGTGCAACGAGAGAGAGGCAGGTCGTTATTGCGTTGGACTAGTTAACTGTAAGGTTGCAAGATTGGATCCCCCGAGCTGACAAGGTGAAGATCTGTCGTTCTGCCCCTGAACGAGGCAGTTAACCCACCATTCCTAGGCCGCCATTGAAAATAAGACTGTGATCTTAACTGACTTGGCTAGTTAAATAAAAAGGCATAAAAAATATACAATTTTTATTTTTTTAAATCGGCGCCCAAAAATACCGATTTCTGATGGTTGAAATCGGCCCGAATTAATCGGCCATTCCGTTTAATCGGTCGACCACTAGTCAAGACTATGAGGACAGTTGGTATCTGGTCTCACCTTTCTCATGGGAGGTGTTCCGTTCTTGATCTTCAGCAGTAGTTTCATGATCTTACGTTCCTTCTGTTCCTCTGGGCTCAGAGTGGACTCATCTACCTCAACAAGCAGTTTGTCAAAGTACTGAATGTCGTCTGGTTTGAGGAAGGGCAGGTTCCCACTGGGCTGGTCGTTGATCTGCTTCATGGAGCGGTCCTCCTGCTGCATATGGAAGCCCGTCATGCCCCCATGGGGGTGGGGGTGGCAGACAGCTTCCGGGCGGGTACGGATGGGCACATAGCCTGCTGGTGGGGGAAGGACCTGTGGAGGGAGGTGAGGGGATGAAACGTTAGTACTGTTCATTTATCATACTTTAGTGATTCACTTTATTTACTTCAGTTCCATTCACTCTTTCCCTGTATTGGAATCGAGCCCTTCTCAGACAAATGCCTCAATGTCTTCAACTGAAGAGACACGCTGCTTGTGGGGATCCCAACCCAGAGACACAGAACGTGACCCTGGCCCAGTGACCCCAGAGACAGAATGTGTCCCGTTCCAACTCGTCATTGTATCATCACCGAAGACCATTCAATCACTTAATATAGATACTGCATTTGATGTGACAATGTTCTGGGGAGTGTGTGAGTGTGTGTACCTTGTATCCTTCTGGGAACATGGCATCCAGCTCATCGTCTGTGAGAGGTCGGTTCCTCTCGTCTATCTCCCTCTCCCAACGCCAGGCCTGCAGCTGCTCTGGGGTCATGCTCATCAGGTGACCTGACAGGATAGGAAATGCATGCATAATGTAAACATGCCTCAATAACCCAGTATCATGACTTAGTGGAACATTCTACTACTTCTATTCCTACTACTAGTAAATGAACAAGTACATAATATCAATTCACCAACAGTTATCAGTGTTAAATGATATTCTACCTCTAAGGAATTTAAAATGGGTTTCAAAGGCCTGACAGGAAGGCTAGGTGATTAACAGTACCTGGAGAAGGAGTGGCCATATTCATGGCAGGGGTTCCGATAGGAGTTTTCCCAGGGGTCATCAGTGGTGTGGAAGAGCCCATCTGGCTGGCGGGGGTCTCATCCCAACGGGATTTCCTTTTACTGGCCCCGGGGGTGGGGGTCTCTCCCACTGACTCGTCTCCTCTGTCTGTACGGGGGGTCTCAGCCCAACCACTTCCATGACCAGGGGTCTCCCTCTCCGTCTTGGGGGTTTCGTCCCATCGGTTTTTGCGCACGCTGCCTGTGGCTCCCCCGTGTCCAGGGGTGGTGTGTCCCGGTGTGTCCCCTCTGCCTGGCGTGGCTGCTCCAGCCGGGGTGTGGCTAGGGGTGGGGTCCCACATTCGGGAGCTGGGGGTGGCCCCTGGGGTCTCACTGCCCTTGTTCCTTCCGGGGGTCTCGTCCCAGCGGCTGTTGGAGGGGGTGTGGCCAGGGGTGTGTCCTGGGGTCTGCTGTATGTGTGGTAGGGCGTGTCCAGGAATAAAGGGCTCAGTGAGTTCTCACAGTACAGAAATGTAAACTGGAGAAGCACGGTTGAGTTACTTTGTTCCACTAGGATCTTAAAAGGCACATTTTAAGTCAAGGCAAATAAACTGCCCCAAAAACACTTCTATATCATTTGCTGATCGAACACCCGACCAAAAAAAATAATTGTAAGGATACAAACGGGATCTGATGAACTAAGATAATAAGTTTTACCTCAGCAGCCTGATCGGCCTGGTCCCAGCTGGACATCTTCTTCGGTGTGCCGGCGTTGCTGGGGGTTCCTGATTGGTCCTGTTTCTCGGCCGTCTGGTCCCAGCGGCGTTTACGCTTTGCGGCGGCAGCAGCAGCAGCAGCCTGGGAGGCAGCAGAGCCGTTGACAGCCTTCAGGTCTCCTGTTTTGGCCTTCTCTGCCATCTGCTGACGGATCTCTTTCTGCATGGAGGGAAAGCAAGAGACAGTGAGAACACCAACCAAAGGATACACACAATAGGGGAAAGTTTCCTGTGAGATTTGTAGGACTTAAGTCTATTGTAGGCAACGATACACCACACTGAACGACACAATTTCATTGTGTGGGTGAATTTATTATAAACTGGGTGGTTGGAGCCCTGAAGACTGATTGTTTGAAAGCCATGGTATATCAGACTGTATACCACAGGTATGACAGAACGTGATGTTTACTTTTCTAATTACATTAGTAACCAATTTATAAAAGCAATAAGGCACCTCAGGGGTTTGTGGGATATGGCCAATATACCACGACTAAGTGCTGTATCCAGGAGCTCAGTGCATAAGAACAGCTATTAGCAATGGTATATTGGCCATATACCACACCCACTCGGGCCTTATTGCTTAATTATATCCTTTATGGACACACATCACTCAGAAACATAACCTCAAGACAAAGCCATGCCCTTGGTCTAAAGCAGTGTTTACCAACCCTGGTCCTCCAGTACCCCCACCAGAACACCTTTTCATTGTAGTCCCAGACAAACACACCTCCTTCAGTTCATTGAGGGCTTGTTGATTAGTTGACAAGTTGAATCAGGTGTGCTTATCCAGGATTACAATAAAAATGTGTATTGTCGGGGGTACTGGAGGACCACAAAGGGGGTTTATGTGGTCTGTCTTACCTCCTCTTTGGTCAGGTGCTGCTCCTTCATGACGTCCATGTACGACCTGGACTGCAGCTTAGGGTCCGGCGTTTTGCCCCCTGCGCGAAAGAGCACCAACAAGACACAGGGCAGCCGATTAGAAAACGCCCCCAGGACCCGGCTTCATAACACACACAGCAAGCACAACAACACAGCCAGCTCAGCTAGGCCCTCACTTTTTCTTTAGGAAACATTTACTGGTTTAGTTCCTTAAGCTGAATCACAACAAGACAACCCTAGATACACAACATACAGACAGTCCTCTCTTGCTTGCCTTACATACAAACATAGCTGTCTAAAAAAAAAACAGGCAGATACATTGAGAAACAGCGGAGGTTGTTTTGTCTTTCTTTCAAGGAGATAACAGGAGAGGATAAAGCCATCACTGATGCAGGGGTCCTGGGCTGTGCTCTCCAGAATACGTACACTTTCAGTGCCAAGGGTCCTTCTGCAGTCAGACTTCAACCGGCAGAAAAGAAGCCTAGAAAATGTCTATTTACCATTAGTAACACTTTGGAAAAGGGTTGGAACTCACACACATAAGCATACCACCTGTGATTTGTTTTATTTACGTCACAAAAGAAAAATCCTCCTGGGGCTCAAACTTCAAAGTAAAAATAAATAAAATATCCCCCAGAGTGCGAATTACTGATAGCATTTTAAGAAAATGAAGTCAAGATTTTTTTAAACCAAATCTAGGAATGTTCTGTGAGATAAATGTGTAGCTACTTTATGTAACCCAGGGCAGGGAGAGTATATCTATATATATATGTAGTAACACGTATACCTGAGGGGCAGTGGAGGCAACTTTTAGATCCATACGATCAATACCTTAGTTTCAGGGGAACTGGCCACATGCTACTGAACAGTCGCTAGTTTGACCTTGGAGTCCACTGCTATTCCAACTTCGTAAATGTAGATCTTGACTTCCTTTTTAGAAAAATGTTTTAAAAATATATATATATATATTATGAATTACAAGATAAATCTAAAGCAAAAGACCACCATAAAATGGCAGAGGTTTCAATTTAATTCTATAAAAATAAGTCTTTGGTAGAAGACAAAATAAAAGGTTGTTGGGGTAGAGGTTTGTTGGGGTATAGCTGCTTTTCCCCCACCCAGACAGACAACCAGCCAGTGGACCCTGACAAAACTGACAAGCGCACACTTCTGTCTGTTCACCATAACCTACACAGGATGAGTTGCTGCACCCTTAAGAGACTGCAGTACAGGACTGGCAAAGCAGTACTGCTGTAGGAGAGAAATTAAGGACAGTTAGTATGGGCCTGTGGAATTGCGGCACACAGATTTCTTGATATGTTTCTATTTTACAAAGATGTGAAATAGAAATATAATTCCACAACATATTTGTATATGACAGAGCTGTCTACATGCAGGTTTGATACAGCCCTACCCCAGACTACATTGAGGCACTAAGGCCAATTAAATCTCAGACCCTACAGGCAAATTGTTGCATTACAAATAAATTGTTGCAACATGTAAATAAACATACTGTAAACTTAATCTACAAGGTATGTGTTTAGTTAATCAAAAGCTTAATGGCTAGTCAAGCTGTAGTCTGAGAAATAGGCCATCCTTGGTTACTGACAGGCTATGCAGTTCATTCTAACGAACAAACATACATTTAAGCTGGCAAGACAAACAAGTTGTAGCCAGGTTTAAGCTTTGAGAAATGTGAATATATGTAAGTGACGGCTCCGTGCCCTGTGAGAGGTAAGGGACAGGACAATTACTGGAGACAAAGCCCTTTGGCCGTCACTGTAATCCACTCTACTACTTAGACCCCTGGAGCCCAAGTTAAGATCCCTGACCAGACTTGGACTAAATGCCATTTAAAATGGGCTTGAAATCTGAAACCATAACTCACTAGTATTGTTGATGACAACTGCACTATAGTTTGTGTGTGAGTCTCACAATCGACTATGTTCTCATCTCTTCTAATGGAACTTCCCTAGCCCCTAGAAGTCTGACAAGCCTGCAGTGGTGGTAACTGACCATAAACCTGCACAATGATACTATAGTGGAGTGAAGAAGGAAGGGCCACTTGGAACAAAAGGGTGGTAAAATAGCATTGCTTATTACGAGTGTTCTTGTTTTACACAGGAATACTTTGAAGCCTCAGATCTGTACCCAGGTGGGTCGGCAATCTGGGGGCATTCCTTGACTGGGAGCCAAGCTTCAGACAGCCAGCACATTTCTGGCTTCTGACTGCCTCGTGATGGGGTGGTTTGTGTGTGCGGTAATGGGGTCATTGCGTTACCGCTTACTGGGTACAGCAGGGTGCAGCACATTGTATGAGCAGGTGAATTACCCCAAGGATAAGCATTAAATCACAAACAATTAAAAACATGTTGCTACTCACATTACCCAATACCTTTCTTTAAATTAAACAGTTCATGATATAGATAGCCACATGTGTCTGTTAACCCTTCGAGACACTCACAGGCGACCTGCCACCCATGTAGTATTAGGTATAATAGTCTGTAACCAAGACAACAACCACCTAACCACCTCTCCCTAAAACATATGGACCCACTTACTGGCAAAAGTTGAATTTCCCACAACTTCGCACAACTTAATTAGTTTACAATTATTCTAATTTTCGAAAAAAAAAAAACTTGTATCTGCCAGGTTTGCACCAAAAGCAAAGAGATTTTATTGAGACAAAATGATGAGTGATAAAAGACACCCTCGGGGCAGAAAATATTACCAAGGGAAGGTCTTAGTCTGGGGAGCAAGCAGGTGCACAGTGCTCGAAGGGCTAAGCAGCAAGAGGTGGGTTGGAACCCTTGAAAGGCATCCATGGGATCATGGCAGATACAGTACTACACATAACATATATCAGGGGAGGACACTATGGAGGGAACATGGAGGGGTGAAATTTACCGTCTGCAAAGGGGTCAAGACGCTCCGGAGAGATGATCATCTGTCGACGTCTGGCCTTGTACTCGTCTTCACGCTCTGCAATCTTAGCGGGCCGGTGTTCGGCGAACGGGTCGTACTGAGAGGAGAGACAACACAGCATGTTACAATACATGTCATCATGGTAAACATTACAGAGTTTGATAGGTAGCCATTCTAAAAATGGTGTCTATGACAAGATATGAGCAGGATAATTATGCAAATCCAAAACATTAGCACTAAGATTTGGTAAAAGGTACTCTTGTCAGTTCTGAACTCCAATGTAGAATTCTACAGGAAGAGAGGAAGATGGTGTTGCGAACCTGTTCATCTGACTGTGGTATTGCATTGAGTATAGCCACCGGAGCGTGATATCCCGGTTTCTTCTGTCCAAGTAGACTCGTTGATGAGTCCTCCTCATCATCCTGAAAATAAGAGAGACAAGAGTCTGGTCAAGCCTAGCCATTTAAGGCAGACTCTCCCAGCTCGAGGACAACAAGACATATTGGTGTAGCCAACTCCATAAAAAAACAGACAGTGGAATAGCTGATGTCTGACCCCTAGGAAGAGAAAGAGGATTTCAGTGTTGCATACAGCAGATGACGTGCAACACTTTTCCCAAGTTACAAAGAAAACATGCATCATTACATCACAGGATTTGACATCAGGACTTACATCCTCCTGTTCATTGGCCGCGATGGAGGTGACATATCCAGCGAAGCGGCTATCGCTGCCACCGTAGATCTCCTGGTCGTAGTATCCAGTAGAGTCCAGGCCCACACCCTGATCTCCTCCCTCCTCCACCAGGGCAGCTTTCATGCCCTGGATCTCCAGGATCTGGGCCTCGATGTCTGGGGGGGAAGAACAATAGTCATTGACCATCTGGGCATGTTGACAACATCACCAATGATGTCAAGCATATTACCAAATCAAATGCGATTTTACATTAATGTAAATGAATAAGCAGCAGTGACAGGTTATACATGAACTAAAATAGATGCCATTGCAACGAATTATTAAGCTTGACTACCATGCTCAAATCGTGCGCTGTGTTGACAAAGTAGGGCCTGCTAAATTAGTTTCAATTTTAGCTTGCCAACGGCTAGATAAACCACATAGCTAGCAACTTACAGAATATCCGGCAGGATTAGTTAGTTACGTTATGTAGTTCTTTAGCATTACCTTCAACGCCATCTTAACTAGGTAGATTTTACAACACCAATGTGACGCTGTAGCCATATCAATATCATAGCAAGTTACGCATGTCTACATCTACACAAACCTCCCATAAATAGTATCAAGAACACACTAATATATATATTTTTTAAGACAATCATGCTTATTGAAATTGTGTATTATCTAGGTTAGCTAGCTTAGTAGTTAGCGGGACGCCATTATCTATTATGCGCCCGGCCTCGTTACGTCTAGATTGTCAACATCATGTCACGAATGAAAATAGAGCTAAGACATATAACGTTAGCTGACTTATAAACAGATGCATTTTGTCGTATATTTACTATGAAACTGACGTAAGTAAAATTAGGTTATAATAGTATTTTAAAACACGTTGTAAATAAATAATCTTACCTTCGTGTGTTTTGGCGATCTTCGCCATTTTGGTGGTTCAGTAAGACTGAAACCGGAAATCAAAATTAATTAATATCCGTTCTGCAAAAATAGATGCGCAGGCGTGTGTAAAAACAGAGAAAATGTACATTTGTGTCTAAATATCACAGTTCCCAGTTGCTTGAGAGGGACATTTCTGAGGTTTTTAAATTTCAATTAAAATACTTAACGCCCTAAAATTAGTTTGGCTATGAGAAAACAGGAAGTTTTAATATTGTGAATAAACTAACCAATTCATTGGGTATGAAATCAAAGTAGCACTTTGAGGGAACTGTTAATAAATGTATGCTGAAAATCCAAAAACGTAAACCACCATAGAATATAGTATATATTTGATTTATCTATTATAAATAAACACAGGCCAGGCTGGGAGTAGCACACGGTAAGCTGAAGGGAAGCGACCCTGGAGAAGATGAAGTGCCCTGCTCAATGGCACATTAGTGGTGCCTGAGATATTGATATCAATCACCCTTACGTACATTGGTTAGCTGAAGTTTCTCTAGAAACTAGCTTAAATTCTAAATGACCATTTTATAATTATATTATTAATACAGTCAATGTTATTACAATATGCTTGGCCTGATATGCAGTTCACTTGTAAAAGCATAACCTGTGTCTCCATATCACATTACTCAGTCAGAAGCATTACAAGAACCATGCTATGGGGAAGAAAATATACAGTGACGGTTTTGACACACTATTTGGTCCTAAACAGAGAGTACACACTGGCAGAATACCTGACCACTGTAACTGAACCAAAATTATGGAAAGCTTTGACTACATATAGACTCAGTGAGTGTAACAGTATAGCTTCCGTCCCTCTCCTCGCCCCTTCCTGGACTCGAACCAGGAACCCTCTGCACACATCAACAGGCAGCCTCGAAGCATCGTTACCCATCGCTCCACAAACCACTACTTCAAGGTCTCAGAGTGACGTCACCGATCGAAACGCTCTTAGCGCGCACCACCGCTAACTAGCTAGCCATTTCACATCGGTCACATGAGCATAGCCTATTGAGAGAGGCTCCCATAGGCAGACCTGGCTCTCAAGAGAAGACAGGCTATGTGCACACTGCCTTCAAAATGAGGTAGAAACTAAGCTGCACTTCCTAACCTCCTGCCAAATGTATGACCATATTAGAGACCCATATTTTCCTCAGATTACACAGACCCACAAAGAATTCTAAAACAAACCCAATTTTGGGTGAAATAACACAGTGTGCCATCACAGCAGCCATATTTGTGACCTGGGGCCTGTTGCACAAAAGTAGAATTAAGACATCCGGGATAAATGACTCAGCTGAGCTCAATGAAGCCAAAACATGTGCGTCCAGGCTTAATTGGTTGCACAAAGACCAAGCCAGGATGAGCAGACACGGATTCATTAAGCCAGGTGAAACCAATCCTGGATAGGTGCGCGCTCACGGCTCACTCAAATAGACCCCGCCACAGATCACAGATTAACTGATTTACCATGGCAACTAGAGCCGCGTACTTTTCCCCGTCGGAAGCACAAATCCTCATGGAGGCATACGAGGAGGTAAAATATATAATTAAGAAGAAAGGCAACACCGCCACAGTGATAAAGCAAAGAGAAAAAGCGTGGCAAAGTATTGCAGACCGCCTGAATGCGCAAGTAGTGCACAATTACACACTCACCGCTCCGCTGAAACATCACAATTACAATTCAAATATTTAATTCACATCT
Source organism: Oncorhynchus tshawytscha (assembly GCF_018296145.1). NCBI lineage: Eukaryota > Metazoa > Chordata > Actinopteri > Salmoniformes > Salmonidae > Oncorhynchus > Oncorhynchus tshawytscha. The sequence continues at coordinate 39,102,859 of NC_056454.1, forward strand.
CCAAAAATGCAGTTGTACTGTAATTATGAAACGGTTAAATTTTTTATTGAAATGCACTGCAGATATGAGTGAAATTGTGTAAAGTAACTCCATCACACTGTATAAAGCTATGATAAATTTTTTGATATTTTTACTGAAAACAAGACAAAAATACCAAGTAATTTTTTGCAGTGTGACTCCATTAAATGTGTGTGATTAAACATGATTAAACATGAACGGGCCAAAACGGACATGGCAGCAGGTCAAAATCAAATACAAGAACATTCTGCAGAATGGTATGGTCCCTGACTAATATTTAACAAAGCACAAGCATATATTGTACCCAGAAGGTGCCTGCTCACACATTGTCTGTACTGTTTTAGCAGTGAAAAAGAATACCCACAGACAAGGCACGGGTGGTGGGTCACCAAAGGCTGACCTTACCCCAGCAGAGGACATGGCCTTGGAGCTAAATAAAGGCAGGCCCGTCTTAGAGGGGATCCCTGGGGGAAAGAGACGAGCATAGGTTCCTCCCAAGATGCCACCCGCTTCATTCAAGGTATGTCCTTCCATCTCTACATGGGATACAACCACATTCATATTGAATCAATTTGGACTGTCTGACTTTGGTTTACCTATTGCCTTGCAGTGTCTGGCAGCACTGTGTTCCTGTTAGAGCCACCAGCACAAGCACCAGACGATGCTGATCCAGTGAGTACTCCATCAAAGGCATACTGTAGGCCTGGCATGTCTTGTCTACTAGCTTCAATATGAATCCGATTAAATGTGATAGGGTGAAGGCCCCAGTGCAGCAGCAACAGCACATGATGGAGACGATGATGAGGAGGAGACCATCTCTCTGGATTCCAGAAGGCATGAGGTATCATGTTAAGACTGTGAAAGTACTATTTACTCTACAATGGTGAGGAGTCCTCATCAAAATCAAAAAATCTAATTTCTTTTACAGGACCCAGATGCTATACAGTGGGAAAACCAGCCTGGCAACATAGTGCGTATTAATAAAAGGACACCACATCCTGCCAAATTCCAGCTGCGCTAATTGTATTGTGTTCACAGAGCTCACAAGCTATCAGAAAGTTGTATGGCAACCACCTCCGGCGCCAAATAGAACTGGCAGACATAGACATTCAGTACAAGAAGAAAAAGATGGAAAATCTTGCACTGGAGTTCGAAATAAAAAAGAGGACAATTAGGAAACTGGACCTTGAAATAAAAAAACTTGAGAGGGAGGTGAGATATGCCTTCAATGTACACTGTATGCTAACTGTAACACAAATGTATTAATCATTATTTTTCTTTCCTCCCCCAGCTCCAAGAAGATGACACAGCTCAAAATAAAAATTAGGTATATTCTCGTAAAGTCAAGTGAGCCATGACATATGAGCTCTTATTGTGAGCACACAGGACGGTGGCATCTTTCTAAGGTTTTTTTTATTTTCCCAGCAATCAGTACAACCAAGTCATCGTTATAAGGCATCGCCCTCTTTTGCCCACCCCCAGCACCAGGTGTGGCCACTAGCCTATATGAAGGCCCAAAATTGTGTGTTCCTTTCTGCTCTGACAATGGCATGCCCATTCGTGCGAGATGTGGTGGATGAAGAAGCACTTGTGCTGAGGAGAGCCTTCAGGCGAGAAAGGGTCTTCAGGGACCGGTTGGACCCACTGGCCTTCCCTGATGACCATCTATATGAAAGATACAGGTTTTCTGCAGATGGCATCAGGTATCTATGCAGACTACTGGGTCCCAGGATTAAGCACCGCACTGCACGGAGCCATGCACTGAGTGTGGAGCAAATGGTTTGTGTGGCCTTGCGCTTTTTGCTAGTGGAGCCTTCCTGTACTCAGTGGGGGATGCAGAACAGCTGAACAAGGCCACAATTTGCCGCACAATAAGGAGTGTGTGTCTGGCTATCAAAGCATTAGCAGATGTCTTCATCTCCTTCCCTGGCCACAGAAGACTCTGTGACATCAAAGAGGAGTTCTATAGGATTGCAGGTAAGAGGATCTACAAATTACAGGACAACTGTTAACACATAGTAGGATACTCATTACTTTGTGTGACAGGTTTCCCCAATGTCATTGGTGCAGTGGACTGCACACACATAAGGATAAAAGCCCCTCAGGTGCCCATGAGGCCGATTTTGTGAATAGGAAATCCTTTCACAGCATTAATGTTCAGGTGAACATAACTTTTTGATATTGTCCATTGACGAACACTCTGCATTGCCAGTGATGTGCATTGATTGGTGTAATATTCCTCATCTTATGATTTCAGATGGTCTGCAATGCTGACTGTGTGATCAGCAATGTTGTGGCAAAATGGCCTGGCTCAGTCCATGACTCCAGAATCTTTCGGGCCTCTGAAATCTATCAGTGCCTATCACAAGGTAAGCCACACAACCCCTATTTATAACCATCATGGCTGTGTCAAGAATATCACTGTGTTTATGAGGTAGTAATGATGAGATTTTGTGTTGACAGGTGAATTCTCTGGTGTGTTGCTGGGAGACAGGGGTATGGCTGCCAGCCTTTTCTCCTGACACCTTTCACAGACCCCCAGGAAGCACAGCAGGCCTACAACCATGCCCATGCCAGGACCAGGGCCAGAGTTGAAATGACCTTTGGCCTCCTGAAGGCACGCTTTCACTGCCTTCACAAATTAAGGGTCAGCCCTGTTAGGGCATGTGATATTACTGTGGCTTGTGCTGTCCTCCACAATGTGGCCTGCCTGAGGAAGGAGAGGGCCCCCAGAGTGCCACCAGCCATGGACTGGGACAATCCGGCAATCTTCCCTGATGACGACAGTGGTCGGCTGCTGAGGGACCAATATGTGTTGAATTATTTTAGTTAGTATGTGTGCTTTCAATTTTGGTTAAATATGTCCTGCGGTGGCAGAGGAATTTGGTTTTTTTGGGGTTCGTTTTTTGACGAATTTGGCCTCTTATGTTTGTGCGGTATACTGTGTGTAATACAAGGCTGCAGGGAGGCTACTGCATCCATTCATTTGTCTGTTCAGTTGATGTGTATGGATTTGTCCTGCATTTATTTTAGTGTGCAGACATGCAGGGTGTGTTATATACAGACCTTTGAATGTGTATGTATCATTTTGTATAATATGCTTGGATTCTGTGCTTTCCATCTTGTAGAGTCACTGTGACTTCAGTTTCGAAAGGAGCTGATGGTTTACCTGCTTTGTTTTGTCCTTATTCAATAAAGGAACATAATGTTACACATTGTGTTTTTATATTCATATGGAATGTGTATTTGTTTATATGACAGAGTACTAGGGCCACACTGAAGAAAAAGGATAAAGTCATAAATTTATGAGGCTGGTTCTTTCTGCAGAAAAGCTACATATTGTTTTTACAGTTTTGATACTTATGACAATGTGATACTTAATATTCTGGCACATCAGCATGTCTTTGTTTATGAAACCATACTGAAGTACAATTTCACGAAATGCCCCACATCTGTCATTCTTTAAAACAACTGGTTACAATATTATGACGTGTTTTTTTCCCCTCTGTGGCCCTAATATTCTATCATTTTATATATAGCCTTATAGTCTATGGGAAACTGTAAATTATCTAATGATAGCAACATCATCTAAAAATCATTTTTTATCCAAAATCATTGAAATTAATGATCACAAACGTTTAAATAATAACAGTGGGTCTAGTTATATGTGATAACAATGTATAGTGAAATAACTATTGGTTTCCATTTGTGGTGACTGCTGACTGACATTAGGGATGAGATTAAATAGATCCTGGAATTTAGCCTGGTCTGGAGCAGGCTAGCTCCACAGAATAAATCTCCATGGTAATTTATACCATAACATATCCTCCTGCCCCCTATCCATCTTTAGTGCAACCGGATTATGGATCAATTGAGCCAGGATCACCAAAATATCCTGGCTTAATCCCTTATCCTAGTTTTGTGCAACAGGCCCCTGTTGCCACAAGAAAAGGGCAACCAGTGAAGAACAAACACCATTGTAAATACAACCCATATTTATGTTTATTTATTTTCCCTTTTGTAACTTAACTATTTGCACATCATTACAACAATGTATATAGACATAATATGACATATTCAATGTTTATATTCATTTGGAACGCTTGTGAGTGTAACGTTTACTGTTTATTTTGATTGTTTATTTCACTTCTGTTTATTATCTATTTCACTTGCTTAGGCAATGTAAACATATGTTTTCCATGCCAATAAAGCCCTTTAAATTGAATCGCGAGAAAACCCTGCTTACATTGTGTCCTTTCAACAAATTTAGCACTAACCTTTCAGAGCCAACTATGCACTGTAGGTCGATCAAGTCAAGGCAACTCAATCCCACATCTCGTGACATTTTTGCACACGCACTCACAGCACAATGGGAAAAAAAAAAAAACACAGGTCAACAGTTTTAGGGTGACGGAAGTATACAGTAACCAATGAAAACTCTTAACAGATAACTAATTCTCCAATCATTGCGCTAGTTAGAGAAGGCGCGTCCACGAAGGATTAAGCTGCGGGTGAAGTAGTTAGTGGCGGAGAGAAGCGATCATCGCAGTGAAGATGGCGAGAGGAATGCGGGGACTAAGGAGAGCCGTACTGGAATGTATAAAACAGTTACCCGTCACAGCCAGCCGAGAAACACCTAAAAGGATTGGCGTAAGGTAACTTGCCGTTCATGTTTTATGTACAAATGTAAATCCTGAATATGGTCAAGTTACTGCTAGCATTAGCCCACCTACAGTTCGCATTTTTTCCTCGATGAAGCTAAAGTTCGCTAGCAGGTTGTTCGTTTAGTTTGCCTCAGCTGCTTTGTGTCCAGCCGGTCAATCTGTTTTTCTGTCTCAAATTAACTTTAGCTAGCTTACTTACTTAAGTTATCTAACAAGATTCGTATAACTAGCCAAACATGTCATTTTAGCTAACTGTTTTGACAACTAATTAGGGCTGCTGCCTGATTGCTAAACGTTAGCTAATGGCAGGGGTACTCGGGACACAGTGGGCGGGTTATGAGAATACATCTATAATCACACACTCTTTAATCGTTGGACGATTTGTCATTTGGTTGTCGAACTGAACACCGCCAGGCAGCCTAGTGGTGAGAGCATTGGACTAGTAACTGACGGGTTGTTAGATCAAATCCCTGAGCTGACAAGGTACAAGTCTGTCGTTCTGCCTCTGAACAAGGCAGTTAAACTCACTGTTCCTAGGCTGTCATTGTAAATAAGAGTTTGTTCTTAACTGACTTGCCTAGGTTAAATAATAAAATCCAAGGTGTTTCCTTTTGAAGCATTGGTATGTAACGTTAGTTGAGGTTTGTACAAATTGTTATTTTATCTATGGCATGTTTACAATTAGAATGCTAGTTGGCTAGACTGTCTACTACCTTCCGATATCAGTCAGTGCAGTGTCTCTGCCTGAAATGGTTAACATGTCAAAGGCATTCATCCACTTCGCTAAGTGGCTGAAGTTATTAGAGAAGTCTGGAAAACTTCCATGTATCCAGCTACCTGTGTTACGCAATCTGTCTTTGGACATTATCTGGGGCTTAACGTATGAGAACACGGACAGTGTCCTTTTGCAAAATGGTACACGGCATCATATGGATATGTGTGCAACAAAAGTTAAACATTTACTTTCTGCTATCATTTCTGTCAAACCGTCTACGCATATAGTTTGACGCATGCGTTTGCTAAATCCAACGTATGCACCACACAGAACGCTCTGCAACAGCAACGCAATGCAGAAAGTCAAATGCAGGGTTCCATCAGAAATTAATGGAGTTCTGGTTAACCCAAAATGCAATGACCCTGTCGGTGTGATCTAGGCATTAGGCACTGCCTAGAGTGATGAAACTAAACTCATAGTTGCACTCCTCACTATGCCAGGAGGATGTTTTAGGAAGCTGCTAAATAGTTTACAATTGCACTGAATCTTAGGAGTTCCCATTCAGAAACACACTACTCCTGCGCTGTAGGCGAATTCAGTAGGTGCTCTTAATCTGACTATCAGTGTCTTGAAAACATAAACGGATTGAAGTTCGTGGAACTCAAAATTTTGTATGCCTCACACCATGCAGTGCTACACAAAATAACATCACGCAGCAAAGTGACAATACCCAAGCTGGTGGTGATAACTACTGTAGTCCAATCAGTCATTCTCCCCAATGCTGACCTCTAGGTACGTTGTGTCCCCGTGTGGCAATCACCAGCCAGGTGCAGCGGTGGCTAAGCTGCTGGCAGATGGCCATCATCTGTTTCTGTCAGGGACACAACTGCCACCACACGCATGTTCTCCACTAATGCGCCTCTCTCTCTGTCACTCACTCACACAGCTATTTCAACACAGCTATTGCGTTGAAAGGAACTAACAGGCTTTCACCATAATCCTACCGGCTCCTACTATTCAGTTATTTGGGATTTACAGCATTTAATTTGAGTCAGTTGTCTGCTTCTTGTGGGTATTGGTGTGCATATAGTCTTTCATTGGAATTAAACCACTGTTTGAATAGTCCTAGGTGTGTGTTGAGGTTGTCCTCTGAGTCAGAGATTCAAAGGTATTTTCTGACTCACTCTTTGCAAGTGTTTTATTTATTTATTTTTTTACGCTGAAATAGTTGTCACTGGGGCAGCAGCAGGTGTGCTCACTGTGCAGAATTCAGTACGTTCACTTTACTGCTTACTGAACCGAAAATGTGACACCTGGAGGACCCTGTGTCTTTCTCAGCTTCAAGCCTCTGTAGCTGACAAGCCTTTTCATTAGGCTAGTCACATAGAGAAGATCAACACTAGTTAAGCAGGTGTAAATGGAGCGTAATTCCCTTTGTTATGCACTGTTCTCTGTCTATACTGACCTTGAACGTAAGCATGAGAATAGCATACTATACACCTGCTATTTGTTGGGGGTGGAGATCAAAGAGATGAAGGTGTGTCTACAGATACGCCGAATTCTGACCATGACTTAATTCCACCATCTTTTACGTGTGATGAAACGATGAATGAGGTCGAGCGACCTATCGGTTCCAAGTGGAACAACCTCTACTTCATTCTTTCAGATAGAAATAACCCCGTTCTCCATGTACTGTCATTTACAACTTGGGGTTTGTAAATGACAATTGTTTTAGATCTGTTTTACCTTTTTGTTGCTGAAAACACTCCACGAGTGCATTCGCCTGTTACGCGAATGCAGTAGAAGCCAAGATAAATGGCTAGCTAGCATTAAAACGTATCTTATAAAAAACAATCAATCATAATCACTAGTTATAACTACTAATCCAGTTTAGCAGGCAATATTAACCTGGTGAAATTGTGTCATTTCTCTTGCGTTCATTGCACGCAGAGTCAGGGTATATGCAACAGTTTGGGCTGCCTGGCTCATTGAGAACTAATTTGCCAGAATTTTACATAATTATGACATACATTGAAGGTTGTGCAATGTAAGAAGAATATTTAGACTTAGGGATGCCACCCGTTAGATAAAATACCGAACGGTTCCGTATTTCACTGAAATGATAAACGTTTTGTTTTCGAAATGATAGTTTCTGGATTCGATCATATTAATGACTAAAGGCTCGTATTTCTGTGTGTTATTATCTTATAATTAAATCAGACTTGATAGAGCAGTCTGACTGAGCAGCAGCAGGCCCAAAGCATTCATTCAAACAGCACTTTCCTGCGTTTTGCCAGCAGCTCTTCGCAAGCACAGCTCTGTTTATGCCTATCGGCCTAATGGCTGGTGTAACCAATGTGAAATGGCTAGCTAGTTAGCTGGGTGTGCGCTAATACTGTTTCAAACGTCACTTGCTTTTAGATTTGGAGTAGTTATTCACCTTGGAGCGGCTTTTGTGGAACGAGGGTGGCTGTTGTCGTTGTGTTCCTGGTTTGAGTCCAGGTAGGGGTGAGGAGGGGGACGGAAGCTATACTGTTACACTGGCAATACTATAGTGCCTATAAGAACATCCAATAGTCAAACGTATATGAAATACAAATGGTATAGAGAGAAATAGTCCTATAAATACTATATTAACTACAACCTAAAACCTCTTACCTGGGAATATTGAAGTCTCATGTTAAACGGAACCACCAACTTTCATATGTTCTCATGTTCTGAGCAAGGAACTTAAAAAAACAATTTTTTTACATGGCACATATTGCACTTTTACTTTCTTCTCCAACACTTTGTTTTTGCATTATTTTAAACCAATAAAAATAAAAATTAGTGTTCATTCAGTATTGTTGTAATTGTCGTTATTACAACAACAACAAAATATCGGCTTTTTTGGCCCTCCAATAATCGGTATCGGTGTTGAAAAATCATAATCGGTCGACCTCTAATATCAACATCACTCTTCCCACAGTGAAGTTTATGAAATGCTGGCCTTAACTTGATGAAATTTGGAGACCCAAGCTATAGGTTTCTTTAGCCATGCACAAATTATAGTATAGTGCCAAACCTACTGAGTTGATTTGATTTTTAGAGTTTAAAAAAAATTAAATGCCTAGACTTTTCACTGTATTTTTTTTAGTTCTGCAAGTATAGCCAAAGTATGTTGTGGTTGACTTTGCATATTTCTGGTTACTGGTAAGCTTGTGGAAAAGGGATTCAAAGCAGTTGATCTCAGAAACCAACACTACCTGTTTTCACCAGAAAATGTCCTGTTCCTTTTAACTTTTTTTTTGCCCTGTGGATGTATTGGCCCCTTCACATGGTGGTTTTGTAAATGTCTGCAGTGTGAGAACATGAGCTCAGAGACCTGAGGCTCTGATGAACCATTGGCCACTTCCATTGATCTTGAAATAGTTAGCTTTGATCTAACTTTATTAAAAGGGCACCCAGCAGCAGCCGAGCGTAACGTTTCTAATCCCGTACGTACACCGACGGTTTGGTTGTTCAGCTATCGGGAAGAGGTGTCCAGAGAATTCGGTCATGCAGCCAGTTCATACATAGGAATTAGATACTTAGAAATGACTGTGAATTTGACGCTGATATGTGTGTGGAAAACTGGCAAATGATTGGCCCTTATGTTGTTTTCTGACTCACCTCTCTCCTTGTTTCGGAACAGATATCTCTCCTCATGTGGGATCCTGATGATGAGGGTGCCACCCCTCCTGGGGGCCATGCCCAGGTCCACAGTCATCGTGGCCCCCACCCGCTCCTTCTTCAACCTGGCTGACACCTTCAACAAGAGGAAGGAGTACTCTGAGAGACGCGTTATGGGGTCAGTCACTGTGCCTCCCTGAAATCAGACCTGCCTTTGTCTGTGTTCAAATACTGTTTCAAATCTTTCAAATAATTTGAATGTCTGCTTTAGGCTGCCTGGAGTGCCAGTTGGTCATGGTTTGCCAGGTGGTCATGGTTTAGGAGTTCTCTATTAGTTCTATTGCAACAGTTCAGTGGAGCACAGACAAAGTTGCCCATTTGAAATGATTTCAAATAATATTTAAACCCAAGTCCTAGAAATGAATATAGATACTCTGGTTTCTCTATGTATTGTCTGTCCTGCTCCCACCAATGACTCTCATATATCCAGTGAAGGTCATAATCACTCAATTTTAAACTATTAAAAGCAACCCATTCTGTGTCCTGGGCTATTTGCCAGGCTGTTATGTAATGATTGGCTGGGAAATTGCAATAGTCTGACTGCGTTAGTCCCCGGGCAAGTTGAGACATGGGGGCAGAGAATGTCAATCATCCCTGTTAAGTAACAGTCTTCTTCCGTTGATGACCTTCACCTACATTACAAATAGAATTTAAGGTCAGAGTTTGGAGGACTATCCTCCCTCTGTAAGAGATGTTGACCCAGGCCTCCTCTCTCTCTCTCAGGTACTCTATGTTGGAGATGTATGAAGTGGTAGCTGGGGTGGAGAACTACCTTCACTTCGTTCCCTGGTGTAAGAAGTCTGACGTGGTGTTCCGGCGCTCGGGGTTCTGTAAGGCCAAGCTGACAGTTGGCTTCCCCCCGGTAGTGGAAAACTACACCTCACTGGTCACCACAGTGCGCCCCCACCTGGTCAAGGTAAGGCACTGCAGTAGCGGCTGGTAACTCCCACCACTACTGTATATGCAGTGAGGGTACTTGGCTAGATCTAAGATAAGCAGCTGTGAAGTAGATGGACACCGGGTGTGTTCCTGTTTGTCTTAATTGCTGTTGCGTTGAATAGCTGATCACATGTCACTGTCTGGAGAAGTGTTTAGCATCTCAGGAACTACATAAATATTATATATCAATCTAATGAATATTGTAGTGGGCCTTTTTAATAAAGATGACCTGGAATGCAGCCTCTGTGGTTATATCAGCAGTCTGACCGTGGCTGTGTTGACCCCCAGGCAGCCTGTTCAGACGGTAAGCTCTTCAACCACCTGGAGACGGTGTGGCGCTTCAGCCCTGGCCTCCCTGGCTACCCTCGCACCTGCACGGTTGACTTCTCTGTAAGTACCTCAACACACTGCACTGTGGGTATCTGGGTTAGTGTATTTTATGTGTGCCCATGTATGCGTCTGCATAAGAGTTAGCTATGCATCTCTACTATCTTTGGCACTGTTTTCTTCTCTCACACACATGCATGTATACAGGATCATATGTCTAGATCACTTTCTCAACCACTCTCCATCTCTCCGCTCTCCAGATCTCCTTTGAATTCCGCTCCCTGCTGCATTCCCAGCTGGCCACTGTTTTCTTTGACGAGGTGGTGAAGCAGAACGTGTCGGCGTTTGAGAGGCGGGCCGGGAAACTGTACGGAGCACAGACCATGATCCCCAGAGAGCTCATGTTTCATGAGGTGCACCACACGTAGCGTGCCCCAACGGTTCATCCTCTCTCTGCGGACACACACACACACAGTCAGCCATGGCAGGGAGGGGGGGAGAGAGGTTAAATGCCTGAACACTGCAGTGCCTTATCAGAAAACAACCAATGATTTTATACCCATTAACTGCTTGTGGCTAGATTCTGTCCCACTCCCTGCCCCCCAAAATACCATCCCCCTGTACCACCATAGACCCCTACTGGTGCCACCTCGCCCCAAAGAAACCATCAGCACCTCTGGCCAGTAGGCACATCTGAGCTTAGTGCTTTCCCCATGCGGTGAGCACAGGGCTCATAATAGCCCTCTTGTGGAGATATAAAAACTCTTCTACTAAGGCCTAAATAAAGTCTGTTTATAGTGAAAGGCTGTGTGTAAGATACTATGGTAGCGAGATCAGGGGAAAGGGACTGGTGTTATGTACTGATCAGGCCAACAGTTTGTGAAGGCCCATCCAAGATATGACATGTGCATTACGTTATTGTAACTAACATTATAAACTGGGTGGTTCGAGCCCTGTATGCTTATTTGGCAGTGGTATACCATGGGTATGACAAAAACATTTTTTTACTGCTCTAGTTACCTTGGTAATCAGTTTCTAATTGCAATTAGGCACCTCTGGGGTCTGTGGAATATGGCCACTATTTCACAGCTAAGGGCTGTATCCAGGCACTCCGCTTTGCGTGGTCCAATAGAACAGCCCTTAACTGTGGTATATTGGCCATATACCACACCTCCTCTGGCTTTATTGCTTAAGTAGCCTAATGCTATGTTGTCATGTGGATAAGATGGAGGCTGGGGTATCAAAGGATCGGCTTGTACATTTTTGAATGAAGTGTGAGCACTTGAAGATCGACGTTTCCTAAAGGAATGTCGCAACACTGCCGAGCCTACCTACACAAGAGGTGCTGTGTTGCAACAATGTTACCTGGGACATTTCTGCTGCATCCCATATAGCACATTGTTCTCTAATGACCATGAGGCATGTTGTTCAGTTATGGCACTTGTGCAATATGTGTTTAGTTTTCTAAATGCAGCCACTTTTTCCCTAGAGATGTCTACTGGTTTAAAAGGGCCCAGACTGGCTAGGCAGGGTACAGTGTCATCCAAACTGTGTGTCAAATTGCACCCTATTTCCTATACAATATACCCGTAGGGCTCTGGTCAAAAGTAGTTTATATGCACTACATTTGACCAAAAGTAGTGCACCATAAAGGGAATAAGTTAACATGTTGGTTGCTTGTGTCTGCCAGTCAGAATACTGTCACTGAGGTATCTTACCATAGAACCTTTTAAAGATGTCACTCTTATGTACACCCAGTGAAATCATATTTATATTTTATAACCTTAAGCATTCTACTCCTATAAAGATATTTATTAAGATAAAATGTACATATTGTTGTAAGACCAGATAAGAGTGCTGACTTAACTATAATTGTTGTGTTTTGGGGATTGTTTTATAGTGCAAATGGAGGTGTTTCAATGAGCGAAGATGTAAACTATTTTTATATTAAAAGGTTTGTGCAGTTCTAGTTGCAGTTAATGTAGACTCCAGAACATTTAATGGGAAGTCTGCGTTGTGCCTTCCTCAGGTTTAGAGTTGTCAACATCCGATTGGTTGACCATAGATGAGCGAATCATGTGAGAGGTAAGAATAGAACTGACAGTAAGTTATGACTCCTGCTGGACAAATACAGAACCACATGCACAAGAGGAAACTATTTTTCAAGGACAGAAATGCTGTAACAAAATACCATACCAACAGGTTACCTTGCCAGAGACATGAGCTAAGATACTACATATAACCAGGAGAGCTCAAAATGTAGACTTGGGCTGTCCAACCTTGTTCCTATAGATATTCACTCCAAACAATTCTGAATGACCCGATTCAGGTTACCAACTGGGTTAGGGTTGGAATGAACCTACAGGACTGTAGTAGTCCAGGAACAGGATGGGTGAGCCCTAACAAATCATTCTGGGGTGGATTATTTAAGTGATGTTAACTATTGCATATTCCAGTTCAGTATGTCTGGCATTGTACTATGAAATGATCAGATATGTGAAGTGTTTGCTCATGAAAGCACAATGGTCTTGTTCAGAACATTTGGTTTTATTAAATAAAAACAAATTAATGTCTACATTGTACAAAACATGTCAAATGATCACGATTGGTTATTTGCAAAGAAATAATGTACTGGGGGGGAGAAACACAGCTCAACACTTGAATGCACGGTTGTTTATAGTACTGATTGAACACAGTAAATACAAATCCGGTCATGAGGACATCAATGGGTTTCACATTAACTTGTGGCTTGGACCTTCACTGGCCCAAACTGCTGTAACTAGTCTGACCAACCTACAGTCAACCTCAGCTGGAAAGTCATTCAGCCATCTTAATGCACAATAACCATCCTATAGAATTCTGATATGAATCTTTTGGTTCCAGAATATTTTGAGTATTGAAATCAAAGGAATGCTCATGCGCCACAATTATTTTATTTTCATTAACTCAACTGAAAAGGTTACAGTTCCTCCCAACATTACTTGGGTGAAACAGGACAAAGCTAAAACTAAAGGTTACGACAAAAATTGACAGTGGCATGTCTGGCCAAGTTTCCTATCTATAGCTATCCTGTGTTTAACCAGTTAAAATCAGCCTCGTCTTTAACGTCAGGAAGTTACAGGCTTCATTACTTCCATTTGATAGAAATGACAATTTAGCAATACCAGCATTGCATTATTCGCACTGGTTAGCATCTTTCATAAACAGTGAATATTCTGCATGTTGCTGATGGATGATGAGACAGCCATGTTTGTGAGGTAAATGGAGGGGTCTCACAGCCTCAGTTAATAAGGGGGTCATCGGGGTAGACTGGGGTCTCAGAGCCTCAGTTAAAGAGGTAGAGGGATAGAGAGAGGCTGAGCGAGGACAGGCTGGTCGGGTAGAGGGACGGAGAGAGGCTGAGCGAGGACAGGCTATTCTGTTCTTCCAGAGGGTGGAGGGGAGACAATCAGCAGAAGTAGTGTGGTTCATCCATTTGCAGCTCCAACAAAACTCACGGCCATTCAGTTTTGGCAAGTCCGGGGGTTGGAGGGACAATTTGCCCCCTAGCCCCACGCTGCCATTAAGTTTTTACAGCGCTTTGAGGTGGGCCTTAGAACATGCCACCGCCCATACCTCCCATACCTCCCATACCGCCCATACCTCCTGGCATGCCACCCTCTTTCTCCTCCTTGGGCAGCTCTGTGACCACACACTCAGCAGTGGAGAGAAGGGATGCGACACCTGCAGCATCCATTAGTGCAGTCCTCACCACCTGTAGGGGGAGACAGACTCAGTCATTGTTGTAATACAGACATACACCAAGAGAGGGAGCCAGAGAACCTGTAATATCACTAGCTGTAATATCACTAGCAGCCATTTGCTGTCTACGCAACTTCAGTCTAGTGAAAGCATACACCGTAAACCTTATTGCAGCAACTAAGCAATCTTGTATGAATTAACATTCATATAACTTTGCCAACATTAGTTCTGTACATTTTCCATCACTATAAAATGAACATGTCTTTATTATATTTTTGGTATGCTGGGTGAATGACAGCGAAATGACAGTGTAGTGCCGAGCTAAAGCATCCATACCTTGGTGGGGTCAATGATGCCCTTCTCTACCATGTTGACGTACTCTCCTTCCATGGCATCGTAGCCGATCTCCACCGCGGCCTGAAGGATCTTCTCTACCACTAGAGAGCCCTCCACACCAGCGTTCTTAGCAATTGTCATGGCCGGCACACGCAGGGCTCGTCTGATGATGTCAATTCCTATAGACAGGAAGCAATATACCAAGTTAAGCTACATTACTTCTGTCTAAAAGTTTGAAATGAAAATGGAACACATCTCACCACTCCCATGTGACCAGAGGAAAGCCTATTGGCAAGTTGGGTAAAGATTAAGAACTCTACTTACCAATCTTCTGGTCAGAGTTGATGGGCACGAGGGCATCCAGGGCAGGGATTGAGCGCAGCAGGGCACAGCCACCCCCGGGCACGATGCCCTCCTCCACAGCGGCCCTGGTGGCATTCAGGGCGTCGGTCACACGGTCCTTCTTCTCATTCACCTCCACATCACTCGTTCCTCCCACCTGAAACAGAACAGTCAGTGGGTGACTCTCTTTCATGGTGGATACAGGAGCGACTCAAATGTAAATCCTGTCTCACATTAGGAATCTCCTAATGTCAACTCCTCCTACCTTTTTTTTTTTGCTCCATATACACAAACGAACAACTTACAGAAGCACACACACATCTGCCCAGACCACATGCATTATTGTTCGCCACAAGGCCTCAAATTGTTTTTCCTCCATCACCCATGCTATTTCAATAAATAACTTTCCCATTGTGTTGATGGCAGATTGACTGATTTCGAAGTTTAGTATACGTTTATTTTTAAAGATGTGAATCGCCAGCCCATTGGGTATATTCTAGGCTTATTTCAATAGCCAGGACTAAAATGTGACAATATTCAGGGACATTAAAAGGACTAAACAAATGTAATGAAATTATACTGTCATCTATCCCTCTTAAGCTCTCTCTCTCTTCAATCCCCTCCATACAGCCCCCGACCTCTTCTCTGACCTTGAGCACAGCCACTCCGTCAGACAGCTTGGCCAGCCTTTCGTTGAGCTTCTCCTTCTCGTAATCGCTGGTGGTGTTCTCCAGCTGCTCAGCGATCTGAGCCTGCCTCTTTTCGATGGATGCCGTGTCTCCCTTCCCCTTCAGCAGCATGGTGTCGTCCTTGGTCACTGACACCTCGCCCACCTGGCCAAAGTCATGTGCCTGGATGTCCTCCAGAGCAATGCCCACCGCCTCATCACCAAACACCTAAGGAAGAGAGAGGAGAGATGTCAGTAAAGGAAGGGCAGGATTTGAACAGGTAATCATTGGCCCTGATAAAATATTTTAAAAATGTTGTCCATCTTTTAAGAGGGGGACAGAGGGTGCACTTCACCATTATTAGAATAGGGCCATTGGGTGCTGAGCTAAACCCTTAACCATGGGATAAGCAAGACTATGCAACATTCATTGATTGATGAATCATGCCAGTGCAGACGTGTCTGAGAACAAGTGTCCCTGCCTGCTGTGGGATGCAGCCAGACAGGGATAGGAGAAGACATGTTTCTGTGTGCAGGGGGAATGACAACCGCACTGAACAAGCTGTACTGTAACTTATCCTGTTTTTCCTATTCCTTTTCTCAAGTAGTGATTGACTGAAGTTGGGGGTGGTTACAGTGTAAAGTGTTCTTACAGTAGAAATGGATTGATGTCCGTATAGGCCCTACGGTGATGATTAGTGTAAAGTGTGCTTACAGTGCCCCCGGTGGCCACGGCCATGTCGTGCAGCTGGGCCTTCCTGTTGTCTCCAAAGCCTGGGGCCTTGACTGCCACCACTTGTAGTCCCACCTTCAGCCTAAACACAGAGTAGAGGTTAAATGAACACACCCAAACTGACATCATCCAGCATCTACACATAGAGGGCAGGAATAGTAAAATTGTCTACAGCTTTATTTTGAGGTTGACTCTTCAGTTATCAATACCCAGAGCTGAATGATGTTGGTGATATATCTCAGTGTTCTATATTAGTAGTGCAGCCATGTGAGCTGGTTGTGTCCCATTGGCCCAGGTGCTCAGTCAGTGTTGATGTGAAGGGGAAAGGTCCTTAAAACAGGTCCTTTACCTTAAGGGTGTTTACTGGTTAAATTAAGGACACTGACTGACCTGCTGAGGACAAGGGCCTGTATTCACAAAGCGTCTGAGCAGGATTGCGCATCTAGGATCAGATCCCCCCTTGTGCATATAATTATGATCCAAAAGCCCAAACTGATCCCAGATCAGAACTGCTACTCTGGGACACAGGGTGCTAAAGGGACAGGGAACTGACCTGTTGAGAACCAGGGTGCTGAGGGCCTCTCCGTCCACATCCTCAGCCACGATGACCAGAGGTTTGCGGTTCTGGTTGGCCAATTCCAGGGCAGGGACGATGCTCTGGACAGTAGAGATCTTCTTCTCACTCAGCAACACATAGGCATCCTGAAACTCACACTTCTGGCCTGAGGGACAGAGATGAGAGATGTTATGTAAAAGCTCCAAAATGGCCAAATGTGGAGAATCAACATCATAAAAATACATTAAATCTGTAGAGCATCAAGATCACCAGTGTGCTGGAGTTTCTTTTAATCTTAAAGCCACAAAATAGCTGGGCATGGTGGTGGGGTCATGGCAGACAGGGGACCTTACCTTTGGCTGTGTTGATGAAGTAAGGTGAGATGTATCCGCGGTCGAACTTCAGCCCCTCAATGATCTCAAGCTCATCATGCAGAGTTTTGCCATCCTTGACAGTGATGACTCCCTTGCGGCCCACTTTTTTCATGGCGTTGGAGATGATGGTGCCGATCTCCACGTCTCCATTAGCAGAGATGGTGGCCACCTAGCAGACAGAACAGAGCATTGAAAACTTTACATTCAACATCAAGAAGGTCTTAATATAAAGTAGAATATAAATATTGCATCTGTCTATTAAATAATTATTTGTATCAATTGAATAGATATGAATATTGACTTATTTGATCAATCCATATTCTTAACACAATTGGTTACCTGGGCAATCTCCTCAGGTGTGGTGACTGGCTTAGACATCCTCTTCAGTTCAGCAATGACGGTCTCCACAGCCAGCATGACGCCACGGCGGATCTCCACAGGGTTAGCGCCTTTACTAATGGTGTCAAAGCCCTCCTTGGCGATGGCTCTGGCCAGCACGGTGGCGGTAGTGGTGCCATCTCCTGCTTCCTCGTTTGTGTTGTTGGCCACGTCCTGGACCAGCTTGGCACCGATGTTCTGGTACTTGCACTTCAGGTCGATGGCCTTGGCTACAGTGACGCCGTCCTTGGTCACCTTGGGGCTGCCCCAGCTCTGCTCGATGATTACTGTGCGACCCTGCAGGAATGTGGCAAAGGATACAGCTCAAAACACTTGTTCGGGCAGGAACAACTGAACACAAGACACACCGTGGTGCACACGGTTCTTCGGGTGGAAATAAAACCCAAATAAAAAGTGATACAATAATGAATTGGTTATACATAACAGACATCCCACCCCTGGGTGAAATTTAAATCGTACAGAATTGTATATATTTATTTGGCACCGCAATATAGCAGAAGGTATAGTCATAGCAATTCCCTCCTCCTACCTTGGGACCCATGGTGACGGCGACAGCATCAGCCAGCAGATCCACTCCCTTCAGCATCATGGCCCGAGCATCGGCTCCAAACTTGACGTCCTTGGCGTATGCTCGGGTGAGGTGGGGGGCCAGGGCCCTGCAGACTGGCCTCATCTGTCTCATCACCGTGGGTAGACGCAGCATCTCTGGAAGGGGGAGATAAGAGAAAAATTATAGGGGGCCACACTACCAATCATTCAGTCACAGAGCAGCCAATAAAAAAACTTAATATGTCAGCTGTTAGCTATCTTATTTTAATATGCACTTAAATTGTTGGTAAAATCTCAAAGTAGCAAACAGGAGTCCATGTTTGCCCTGTAACAAATGAATCTTCTGGATTATACCAAAGACTCCTTCTACCCCCTCCCCCGGCCCATATGTCACATAATGACTGTCTGGAGGTGACAAAACAAGCTATACAGTACAACCTATTGGCCTTTCATGATACAGCAAGAGTTGTCAGGGAATAATTAACAAATGAATGACAGCATTCCCATGATGAAATACCCCTGAAAATCTCAAGGACAAAAAGGACATAACCCAGAGCAAGACCACAAGCAAATGTGTGTTTGAAGTCTTGCAGAAAGACAAAGAAATATCCATCTTACTTAGCAGAACATGGTCTAAAAGGGAAAACGTCAAAAGGAGGGAATCTGAATAAACTGTCACAGTAGGCTATCATAAATTAGCTTACATGTTGGCAGAATTTATTGGTCTATATAACCCAAATCAAGGGCTTAAGTCAACATAATGCACATTTCTCAAGGTCCTGAGAACAAGTAGCATTTAGCAGCCTGAGTCCATGTCCGGCACGCTATTGCACAGTGTTGTGCATCCGTTTACAAATTAATCTGAGACGTTCATTCGGAATCGTAAATTATTTATTTCTGTAATGGGGCGTTTGCTGATATTTGCGACATCGTTTCTGAAATGTCTCGAACCGGTCTTTTCCTGATTCTCCCCACGTGTGCGCAGGTCATGCGTCACAAGGTCAAAATCGCACAGCGTATGGAGAGTGCGCAGTAAATGCCTTACCTCGATGAACTACTTAATGAATAAAAAAAATGGACTTGTCGTAAAAATGTCCAGCACAAGCATTATTTGTCAAATAATGCTACATACAACAACATTCATATCGCAACCGATACCAGCCCGAGGTAGCCATTTATTAGATATCCCAAAATTGATTTTGAATAGGCATTTAAAACAAACAAAATATTGGCAAGACTGGGACTACGTTCATTTGTCACGCCGGTATGTAGATGTATATAACTAGGAGTGAGAAAAATGATACGTTTAGCAATCTTTTGGAATTAGGCCTAGTTGTGATGGTGACCAAATATGTTGTAGGGACATGCATGAGTCAATGTTGGCCCAATTGGTGACGTTATCTGGCTGTCATTACTGAATTAAGATCAGAGCACATGACAACATCAAAATGAACGTGGAAAATAATTGCATAACTAATGCTAATTGTTAACTAGCTACCTTCAAAAGCTGTAATGTTAGTTAGCTAACTACCAATTTAACTTACCAAATAGATAGACTTACGGAAAATACTGGAGAAACAAGGACAAGTAGCGATGCCATAATTACCAGTGCCTGATATTCAGGGACGTTAGGATGTAAATTACCATTCCAAACGAGCATGGCTACTTGACTGTCCTTGCTGGATGGAGGCTTGAAAATACTAACGATGCTCGCAAAAGCATGACGTTTGAGACAGTTCATTATGCTGTTTAGACTGATGCGCTACAGAGATTTATAAAGACATAATAGTACTTACTTGTCGTTTGAAAGATTTTAGGCTGGCACGATTTGGTCGTCTGGAGGAAACTGAGTGATTAACGTTATAGAGTTGAGAAGAACGACCAGAGAGAGGTGTGGTGAATCGAACTTCAGAGACAGCACTGCACATGGCTTTTTGCATCCGGGTAATTTACTGGTCCGCCCCAAAACCTGCATAGGGGAAATATAAATTATATTTGCTGAAATTGAGTGACATTTTGTATCATATGTATTGTATTTCAAATTAATGGGCTATCTATGTACATGCATAAGGTAAATTACTTTATTTGGTGAGTTTATCGTGTAAAAAATGAACTTGTCACTGTAATGCTCGTTCCTGGGCACCCAGATTCCAGAATGTACTATTGGAGAAAAAAAGAGGGGTCAAAGTTGGCACATTGTGCAACATTGCTGCGAATTGCAATCACATAAAAACTCATGAAGCATTAGTTATAATTTCATCATAACTGTCCTGACGAGTCCCCCCTGCACAAGTGTGATCATTTTATGTTTGCACGTGTTACGACGTGCTTTTTTGCGTTATGTAGAGGTTATGGAATATTCTGGAACGGAAACTGTCCGGGAACCGTAAAGTAGACACGCATGCGCGTCCCACTTCTCGATATTTCCTCACGTGGAGTTTCCGCTTCAGCCTGTTAGATCCACACTCAAGAAGAAATCGGCGCTCAACATCACGAGGTTTCAACGACTTTTCACTTAAAGATGGTAAGGCATTCTTTCTCAAAACAATGTCACATAGCTAAGATATCATTTAGGATACTTAACGTTCTGCCACAAACAGACTTGCTAGCTAGCTAGCTAGCATAACGAGTTTCATAACGTGAGCAAACTAGCTAGCTTGCTAATTATGCCTTGTTTTCTCTCAGACAAGGTCAGACAGATGTTGCCATTTTCAGTGTTCGCACATAGTCGAGCTTGCTAGCACCACTGCAAGAATACAGGATGAGAAGAGTTTGGCAGCTTCACACTGCGCAAAGTACTTCAGACAATGTCAAGCGAGCTGCCATGCATGATTGTGCCAAAGCAGATCATTAACAGTTAACAGACCACTTGAAACATTCAATCTCCAATCGTTGGTTATTGGTGAAAATATACATCTGAATTTGGTATTGCTAGCGTTGTACTTAGAATGAATGAAGTGATGACACGTGACGTGACCCATATTTTGCCTAAACTAATGAGGCCGCATGCTGTGTGGATGATCCTTTGTGCACAACGTTAGCCATCAGTTTAAAAAAAAAAAAAAGATATATTTTTTTTAAATCTCATTTTACATTTCATTAATTGATCGATTCAGTTTTTTCTGGTTCATTGTCGTGTCCTTGCACAACGACAATATGAAATACCGGCTCCTTATCAACCACTTCTGGTTTACGTTGCTTCAGACGTCGTGATCCCATGTGCAACTGCGTCAGAGCATTTTAATTTGGTCCGGGCTATACAGGGTCCTTGGGAGGTTAGGTAGAGTTTAGGGTAGGGAAGCCCAGGATAGCACTGACCATTTTCATTTGATTATTAATTTCAGCACTTGCTGCTTGTTTAAACATTTCAGACTAGCCTATATACACTACAATTAACTTAACTTTAGTATGCAACACAATTACAAGTTGGAATACTGCCCATTACCCTAAATGTGATAGACTGGGGGATTTGAAGCATGAGACAAATCAGTTACTGAAGAACAGACCTTGAATGTTTTCTCTGGGGGTCTGGGTCCTTGAGACCACTATCTAGACCCCACAAAGCTTTCATCGCCATGCGGGGGTGTGTCTTGCTGACTTGTTCTGGAATTTACTCCAACAGTCCCGCCATGATTAGTCTAAAAGATTATCTGTGGGTCAGGGTTCTGTCCTTCACTGAGATCATGGTAAACATTGGCAGTACACCCCCCCTGTTCATCCTCCACCTCCTGTTTCAGAGATGCCCTTCACTCAAGGTCAAAGATAAATTTGCTAGCAGACTGGCAGCTGGTGTTGCAAATCTTCTGTTTTGGTACCTTGCAATGTGCTGGCCACATAAAGAACCCACACTCTTCTTAGTAGTCTTAGTTTAAGCTTGAAGATCGTCCTACATCAGTATTCAAACAATTGCTTTCTTTATACCCGTCATTAGTGAATTACAAAGGGTTTCTTTGTTGCCTTTGGCAGGCTCTACTTGGCAAATTGCATGGACACTGCTAGTTATCAAGGTCCATCGCTATGGATATTCCTCCCCCAATCTAATGTAATGAAGCCTCTGATTTCCTGTTGCTGTTACAGAGGTCTGTATAGGAGAGTACCACTAACCTGTAGTATGTAGGTTTATGAATACCTAGTTGGTAACTTGACCAAACCAAGAACTCTGGGAAGACGCCAAAGGTTTTAAATGTACATATTCCACCAAAAATGTCCTTATTTTCAGTGGCAGATGGCTACAACGCATTTGGCTATTTAAGGGGCCACTATGGGGGGCCCCTCCTGCTTTTGTTACTCAAGTCTTTACCAGTTCACACAATGGATCTCAGGCTCTACCTAGTGGCTATTTGAGGGTATGACCATTGAATGCTAAGCACTCACTGTAGAAGAGTCCAAAACTCTTCAACTCTGATGTGCTATTAAGCTAAAATCAGTTGCAATGTTTGTTTTTTTGTTTTGTTTTTTAAAGTTAGATTGCAATGTTTTGTTTGTACATTGTCTCTGTCAAATTAAATACTTCCCCTTCATCTTATAGGCTTTCAGGAAATTCCTTCCCATGTTTGACCGGGTGCTGGTGGAGCGTCTGGCTGCAGAGACTATGTCGAAGGGGGGCATCATGTTGCCAGAGAAGGCCCAGGGCAAGGTGCTGCAGGCCACAGTGGTGGCAGTGGGACCAGGCTCCACCAACCAGGTAACTTACTGCTCCTGTTTCACTCTCTCCGGCTAAACAATAGCTTATGGCTGTGCTGTCGAACTAACTGGCTTGTCTGTCAGGTGTGCAGTTGATCAGATTTCAATGTCAGGAGATTAGAATTGTTTATCTTCATGGACCACATTGATACAATATAGTAATCTTTTGATGTGAGAGCTTGCTGCTCTGGCTTGTGGCCATAGAAAGAGATAGATAGAGGACGCAAATTTATATCTGTGCCATTATAGTGTCTGACAGCATGGGCAGTGCCATTGGGGGCTACTATTCATAGGAAACCCCACCCAGTTGACTACTTTAAAATGGTGCAAGCCCCTCAATGGTGCTGTCCATGCAAAAATGGCTTTTGGCCACTAGAGGCTTCTATCATTCTCTATGGTTGTCTAAATGTGTTGTCTACTGATCCCATTCAGAAAGGATATCTGACACCCATGAGTGTCAAAATTGGAGAGAAGGTCCTTCTGCCAGAGTACGGAGGAACTAAAGTTCACCTGGAAGACAAGGTATGTCTAAAAATGTTATCTATAAAATATCATACTTATCTAATACAATGATTAGTAATGGGAGTAATCTACATGTTCATTAGAATATAAATAATTATGACCACAGTAAAAGCAATTGATTCTTCTAATTGTCTATTCAATTTCCACATTTGTCTTTCAGGAATACTTCCTGTTCCGTGATGCTGACATCCTTGGCAAATATGTAGAATAATCCTTTTTGCTGTACAACCTCCAGTCATCCTAATATAGGTTGCCTTGTTTTTTGTTTCTTATGTTATTCAATTGTAAATAATTCTGATCATGTTTTGTTACAATAATAAAGTTAACTATTGAATCTAGATGTGTTGCCTCTTTCATACTCCTGCCAAGCAGATATTCTATATGTGCAAGTGGGGACTCTTCGTGCTGAGGAGTGAGTTTGACAGATATAACAAGTTGAATATGCATGAACTTTCCACAACAATCAGATCTGCATAAGACTTTGTTGAAGTACCAGTTGATTAGCAACTGGTTTTGGTAAATGTTAAAGTCCTTCCACTCCTGCAATATACTTGTTCCATGAAATTAAAGATTCCTTTCAAATCAGGGGTGAGCAACTACTTCTCTATTACTGCAGATACATATTCTATATACAGCAGCTTCGGAAAGTATTCCGACCCCTGGACTATTTCCACATTGTTATGTTACAGCCTTAATCTGAAATTGATTATTGAGTAAACAAAATGGTGTAGGAAAACACAATCTACACACAATGAGAGTCAATTCAGGTTTTTAGAAACTTTAGCAAATTTATAAAACTATTACGTTCACAAGTACTCAGACCCTTTACTCAGTACTTTCTTGAAGCAACTCTGGCAGACTAGAGGTCAACCGATTAATCGGAATGGCTTTTTTTTTTTTTTTAAAAAAAAAAATTTTTTTATACACCTTTAATTTAACTAGGCAAGTCAGTTAAGAACATTCTTATTTTCAATGACGGCCTAGGAAAGGTGGGTTAAATGCCTTGTTCAGGGGCAGAACGAAAATGTTATTTTGTCAGCTCGGGGGTTTGTTTTTTGCAACCTTCCGGTTACTAGTCCAACGCTCTAACCACCTGCCTTACATTGCACTCCACGAGGAGCCTGCATGGCAGGCTGACTACCTGTTACGCAAGGGCAGCAAGAAGCCAAGGTAAGTTGCTAGCTAGCATTAAACTTGTCTTATAAAAAACTCTTAACATAATCACTAGTTAACTACACATGGTTGCTATTACTCGTTTATCTAGCGTGTCCTGC
The DNA here is from genome assembly GCF_018296145.1 of Oncorhynchus tshawytscha. Classification (NCBI taxonomy): domain Eukaryota; kingdom Metazoa; phylum Chordata; class Actinopteri; order Salmoniformes; family Salmonidae; genus Oncorhynchus; species Oncorhynchus tshawytscha. The sequence continues at coordinate 39,127,409 of NC_056454.1, forward strand.
GTTGCATGTAATCGATGCGGTGCCTGTTCATTTCTCATCGAATCACAGCCTACTTCGCCAAACTAGTGATGATTTAGCACTGTCGTTGCACCAAACCTTACCATAAACATCAATGCCTTTCTTTAAAATCAGTACACAAGTCTATATTTTTAAGCCTGCATATTTAGATAATATTGCTTGCTAAAATGAATTTCTTATCGTTAGGGAAATTGTGTCACTTCTCTTGCGTTCCGTGCAAGCAGTCAGGGTATATGCAGCAGTTTGGGCCGCCTGGCTCGTTGTGAACTGAAGAAATTAATTTGCCAGAATTGTTCATAATTGACATAACATTGAAGGTTGTACAATGTAACAGTAATATTTAGACTTAGGGATACCACCCGTTAGATAAAATACGGAATGGTTCCGTATTTCACTGAAAAACGTTTTGTTTTCGAAATGCTAGTTTCCAGATTTTACCATATTAATGACCCAAGGCTCGTATTTCTGTGTGTTATGTTATAATTAGGTCTATGATTTGATATTTGATAGAGCAGTCTGGCTGAGCGATGGTAGGCAGCAGCAGGTTCGTAAGCATTCATTCAAACAGCACTTTTGTGCGTTTTGCCAGCAGTTCTTCGCTGTGCTTCAAGCACTGAGCTGTTCATGACTTCAACTCCCGAGATTAGGCTGGTGTAACCGATGTGAAATGGCTAGCTAGGTAGTGGGGTGCGCGCTAATAGCGTTTCAATCGGTGACATCACTCGCTGAGACTTGGAGTAATTGTTCCCCTAGCTCTGCAAGGGCCGCGGCTTTTGTGGAGCGATGGGTAATGATGCTTCGAGGGTGGCTGTTGTCGATGTGTTCCTGGTTCGAGCCCAGGTAGCGGCTAGGAGAGGGACGGAAGCTGTTACACTGGCAATACTAAAGTGCCTATAAGAACATCCAATAGTCAAAGGTATATGAAATACAAATGGTATAGAGAAAAATAGTCCTATAAATACTACATTAACTACAACAAAACTTCTTACCTGGGAATATTGAAGACTCATGTAAAAAGGAACCTCCAGCTTTCATATGTTCTCATTTTCTGAGCAAGGAATTTAAACATTAGCTTTTTTTTTTACATGGCACATATTGCACTTTTACTTTCTTCTCCAACACTTTGTTTTTGCATTATTTAAACCAAATTTAACATGTTTCATTATTTATTTGAGGCTAAATTGATTTCATTGATGTATTATATTAAGGTAAAAGAAAAGTGTTCATTCAGTATTGTTGTAATTGTCATTATTACAAATAAATAAATTGGACGATTAATCCGTATCGGCTTTTTTTGGTCCTCCAATAATCGGTATCGGCGTTAAATTCATAAATCGGTCGACCTCTAGTGATTACAGCTTTTTACATTTGTATTTGGAGTTTTTCCCATTCTTCTCTGCAGATCCTCTCAAGCTCTGTCAGTTTGGATGGGGAACGTTGCTGCACAGGTATTTTCAGGTCTCTCCAGAGATGTTCAATCTGATTCAAGTCCAGGCTCTGGCTGGGCCACTCAAGGACATGCAGAGACTTGTTCCAAAGCCACTCCTGTGTTGTTTTTGGATGTATGCTTAGGGTCCTTGTCCTGTTTGAAGGTGAAACTTCGCCCCAGTCTGAGGTCCTGAGCGCTTTGGAGCAGGTTTTCATCAAAGATCTCTGTACTTTGCTCTGTTCATCTTTCCCTCGGTCCTGACTAATCTCCCAGTCCCTGCCTCTGAAGCATGGTGGTGGCAACATGCTGTGGGGATGTTTTTCATCCCCACAGCATGTTGCCACCACCATGCTTCATCGTAGGGATGGTGCCAGGTTTCCTCCAGGTGTGACGCTTGGCATTCAATCTTGATCTCATCAGACCAGAGAACATTGTTTCTCATGGTACGAGTCCTTTAGGTACTGTCATGCCTTTGGCTATGCCGGATTAAGTGATATGACATGCTATTCTATAAAATAATTTCTCCGTAATGAATATTACCTGATTGAGCTAATCATGTAAATGTAATTAACTAGAGAGTCGGGGCACCACAAAATAATATTTATAGAGCTGTTATCTTCCGAATAAACTCTTAAAGACCTAGTAATATTTTACATCAATAGCAGTCAATATTAATCGTCACCTTAATTCAGTCTCATCTGAAAGTTGTAAATTCTTGGTTATCTGCACGAAACCTGGCTAACATTTATTTATTTACTAAATACCTAACTAATCACACAGAATTACACATACACGTTATTAATCATAACTTGATTACAAATGACGTCATAAAGGAAAACGTCCCTAGCGGGTGGAACAGATATGACAGCTGGTTACACAAAAGGGCTGGGTTTGAGTGAAAGAGCGGGAAGACTGAGGGACACAGGGAGAAGCTGTGCTATAGTAAATACAGTATCTTATGCATTCTAAATTACTGCCCATTTGGAAAAGGAAAATGCAATAAATATTTACTCTGAGCTGCGCTTTGGTAGGTTAGTGGTAGATGGAAGGCTGTGTTGCCCAACCGAGTCCTTTGTCCTTTGAAGAATGTCTCTGCTGGTAAATTGGATACGTTGTAGTAACGTCGTTGTGTGGTAGACGGAATACTCTGTCTGTTCCTTCCTAACCTGCATTTGCAGCTGCTGTTGCTAACTCAACAGCTAGGAGATATCACTTCTGTAGTGAATAAGAGTTCAAAGTTCATACCATTCGCAACCAAAGCTCACACTGATGTTGGCTTCGTTCTGTAGTTATTATCTGAACCATTCTGACATCGGAACGTCGTCCTCACATCCTCGGAACAGGAGGTTATATTGTCGTCAAGGCTTTCTATAGGAAGGGAGAGGAGGGAGGGTTTGAAAAGTTTTATAGCCCATGTCCCTTCACAGGGGCGGGCCACTGATTGAGCAGAGCCCTACCTTGTGAAAACCCAAATCTCACATTTTAGAAGCTAAAATCACATCACAAATAATTTCATGTTCAAACATTTAAATTGAACAACAATTCCATGTGAATCTGATAACTCTGATGTGTAGACTTTCCACTGTAGAGTTTGTCATTTTATCATTGATGAGAATGTCTCAGATGACAACCGAACTGACATCATATTCATGAAGTACCAACGCATATGTTCAATTGGTCGGATTACCAGAATATAGATCATTTCCCCCCACCTTCTGATGTTCCCAGAATCTCTGTTAACCAAGGTGATTGCAAATGTAACATCAGTAGGGTAGAGAGAGGAAAAAGGGGGGAAGAGGTATTTATGACTGTCATAAACCTACCCCCAGGCCAACAGCATGACAGTACCTTATGGCAAACACCAAGCGGGCTGTCATGTGCCTTTTACTGAGGAGTGGCTTCTGTGTGGCCACTACCATGAAGTCCTGTTTGGTGGAGTGCTGCAAAGATGGCTGTCCTTCTGGAAGTTTCTCCCATCTCCACAAAGGAACTCTGTCAGAGTGACCATTGGGTTTTTGGTCACCTCCCTGACCAAGGCCCTTCTCCCCTGATTTCTCAGTTTGGCTGGGTGGCCTGCTCTAGGAAGAGTCTTGGTTGGAGTCCATTCCAACCAAGACTTGGCACGCCCCCATTCTAATCGACGGGCTGTAGTGGAGCAGTTTGAGAGCTTCAAGTTCCTTGGCGTCCACATCACCAACAAACTAACATGGTCCAAGCACACCAAGACAGTTGTGAAGAGGGAACGGCAAAACCTATTCCCCCTCAGGAGACTGAAAAGATTTGGCATGGGTCCTCAGATCCTCAAAAGGTTCTACAGCTGCACCATCGAGAGCATCCTGAGGGGTTGCAATCACTGCCTGGTATGGCAACTGCTCGGTTATTCTTACCTTACTTTTTTAGGGATTTTCTTAAAACTGCATTGTTAAGGGCTCGTAAGTAAGCATTTCACTGTAAGGAGAGTTGTATATTGTATTTGGCACATGTATTTTACCTGTTGTATTCGGCACGTGACAAATAAAATTTGATTTGGTGGTTCCAAACCATTTAAGAATGATTGAGGTCACTGTGTTATTCGTGACCTTCAATGCTGCAGAAATGTTTTGGTGCCCTTCCCCAGATCTGTGCCTCGACACAATCCTGTCTCGGAGCTCTACGGACAATTCCTTCGACCTCATGGCTTGGTTTTTGGCCAGAAATGCACTGTCATCTGTGGGACCTTTTATATAGACAGGTGTGTGGCTTTCCAAATCAAGTCCAATTCATTGAATTTACCACAGGTGGACTCCAATCAAGTTGTAAAAACATATCAGGGATGATCAATGGAAACAGGATGCACCTGAGCTCAATTTCAAGTCTCATAGCAAAGGGTCTGAATACTTCTGTAAATAAGGAATTTCAGTTTTTAATTTTTAATAAATGTACAAAAAAATTCTAGACCTGTTTTTGCTTTGTCATTATGGGGTATTGTGTGTAGATTGAGTAAAACATATTTAATCGATTGTAGATTAAGGCTGTAACATAACAAAATGTGTAAAAAAGTGTGTGTGTGAGTGAGTTAGTGGCGGCAGGTAGCCTAGTGGTTAGAGTGTTGGGCCAGTAACCAAAAGGTTGCTGGATCAAATCACCAAGCTGACAAGGTAAAAATATGTAGTTCTGCCTCTGAACAAGACAGTTAACCCACTGTTCCCCGGTAGGGGGTCATTGTAAATAAGAATTTGTACTTAACTGACATGCCACGTGTCAGTGATATATATATATCCGGAGGAATGCAGTGGTGTAAAGTACTTAAGTAAAAAATACTGTAAAGTACTACATAAGTCGATTTTTGAGGTAACTGTACTTTACGATTTATATTTTGGCCAACTTTTACTTTACTACATTCCTAAAGAAAATAATATACTTTTTACTCAATACATTTTCCCTGACACCCAAAAGTAGTCGTTACATTTTGAATGCATAACAGGACATGAAAATATTCAAATTCACGAACTTATCAAGAGAACCTCCCTGGTCATCCTTCTGATCTGGTGGACTCACTAAACACATGCTTCCTTTGGAAATGGTGTCTGAGCTTTGGAGTGTGCCTCTTCTTCTATGAGGTTTAACGGCAGTTGGCATCCAATTTGTTGCATTACCGCCACCTACTAGACTGGAGAACAATTCCCTTACACTTTGCTTAACACATTCCACTACTTTCCCCAATACTACACATTCCTTTGCCTCATGCCCTTCTGCACATTTCTCATACCTTGGACCCTCCCTCCTACACACTGCTGCCACATGGCCATAAGCTTGGCATCTGTAACATCGTAACGTATTCGGCACATAAGCTCCTACAGGATAACTTATGTATCCTAGCTTCACTTTGTCTGGCAAAAACTCAACTTCAAAACTCAAAAGAACAGACAATGCCTCTTCTGTTTCCCCTTTATGCGTCGCATCTAACAACGAGCATCACATACACCGGGATTCTTTCCCCTCTGCTGGTCAACTTTTATATTTACTGCGAAACAACTTTTCTTGCCCCCATTTGTTTTACTCCGAGCGCCTTCTCCCTCTGACCAACACAAACAATTATCACTAGACCACTTCTGGTTACCTTCACCGATTCCACATTACCCAACTCTTTCACCCACCGCGAAATCACAAATGGATCAGCCAAAATAGCCAACTTTTCCCATAAACTTCACTCCTGTCACTCATCTCTATCCTGACCCTCTGTGCATACCTCGGTGTCCGATAACTTCACCCTCATTCACTTCCATTTCTCCTCCTGTCTTCATCTCCCTCTGCTTACACTTTCTCCCCTTCTTTATCAAACCATCTCCCTTTTCCACCATTCTTACCCGACTCAAGCATACCCTCTTCTTCCCTCTCTTTGACCTTCTCTCCACATCCCTCCTCCGTTTTCCAAGTACACGTCTCCTTGTGATAATACTGCACTACTTACCACCATCTCGTTCCCGCCTTCTCCAGGGACTTCCCTTCAACTTCTGATTGCAATCTGGAGTGTGCATCTGGCTATCCGTAAAATGTTAACATAAGAAATAGTCCCGTCTGGTTTGTTTAATATGAATTTTAAATGATTTTTTACATTTGATACTTAAGTACATTTAAAAACCAAATACGTTTAGAAGTTGTATTTTAACAGGCAAATTTGACTTTTACTTGAGTCATTTTCTATTAAAGATATCTTTACTTTTACTCAAGCATGATAATTGTGTACTTCTTCCACCACTTGAGGAATGTCCACTGCTTGGTAGCCTTGCATCTCCCTGTCCGCGCCCCTGGTCACACACAAGTCAAATAATTGTGTACTTCTTCCACCACTTGAGGAATGTCCACTGCTTGGTAGCCTTGCATCTCCCTGTCCGCGCCCCTGGTCACACACAAGTCAAATAATTGTGTACTTCTTCCACCACTTGAGGAATGTCCACTGCTTGGTAGCCTTGCATCTCCCTGTCCGCGCCCTGGTCACACACAAGTCAAATAATTGTGTACTTCTTCCACCACTTGAGGAATGTCCACTGCTTGGTAGCCTTGCATCTCCCTGTCCGCGCCCCTGGTCACACACAAGTCAAATAATTGTGTACTTCTTCCACCACTTGAGGAATGTCCACTGCTTGGTAGCCTTGCATCTCCCTGTCCGCGCCCCTGGTCACACACAAGTCAAATAATTGTGTACTTCTTCCACCACTTGAGGAATGTCCACTGCTTGGTAGCCTTGCATCTCCCTGTCCGCGCCCCTGGTCACACACAAGTCAAATAATTGTGTACTTCTTCCACCACTTGAGGAATGTCCACTGCTTGGTAGCCTTGCATCTCCCTGTCCGCGCCCCTGGTCACACACAAGTCAGTAAATGTGTGCATCATTTGCATCCGGGCATTCTGTCGAGATGGTCATGGCGGAGGGTACTGCAGTTCTGAGGAGGAATCGGCCTGGAACCAAGGCGAAGGTATGTTTCCACAAAGCGGAATACGATTGCATATGGTAAAGAGACCAACGGTGACCACGGTGGTCTTACAGGAACAGTGAATTTCATTCAGATTTGGGGTTTTGAGTCGTTTCTCTGAACGGTTAGCTCGGAGTTGTCTTTCCGGAAAATAGGAAGAGTCGGGCTTGCAACTGGGTAGCGTTAGCTAACGCTAACTAGGCTAGCTAAAAACGACCACAGAGAATTTGAGACTTGCTAGGTAGTTAGACTTTAAAACAATGAAATATAAACACCATCTGAAAACCACTGTACTGTTGATAGCTAGCGAACTAGTAGCTAACCTAGTTTAAGTTAGCTAGATATCTAAGTTAGATAACAGCTGTAATTGTTGACATTAGCTAGCTACCGTTTAACTGTTAGCGAGCTATTTTGACATGGCTAATTGTTCATGAGCTGTAGTCTTCAGCTACTGTACTTTAGCTAGCTGGCTAAAGTTATATTATTTCCCATCAACTAGCTATCAAGCCATGTAACGGTAATTATGTGTAATTATACTTATACGTGTCCCCAATGTAGTTAGCTAGTTTACCAGTAACTGTAAACGTAGCTAGCTAAATGTAGCTAGCTAAATACTGTATATTGTTTATTTATTAGATCACCATTACTACTCTTCCTGAGGTCCAAACAGGATTAAAACAATTAGCTACATCACAACAAAACGCAACAGCCTACATAATAAATAAAACAATATATCATGCGATACTTTATTATGCAAATATACAATAGTGACGTGTCGTTTAAGATTAGGGAGGATTTTTACTTTTTTATGAGCATGTCCTTATTTATATTACAACATATTGGATATTCATATTCCATTCACCCAGCTCAATGTAACCTCGATAGTTTTAGCTAGGTTACTACACATTATACTTCAATTTTCCCTATACCCATCATCATGTTTCTACAATCTAGACTGCGAATGAAAGTTTACAACAGGTGCACAGGTCAAGAGAAAATTGAGTAATCAAGGTGACAGTGACACATTTAATACCTCCTTTGCACACACTTGCCTGCATCTAGGGTGTAGTCATTAGTGTAAACAAGAGATTCTATTGGACAAATATATTTATCCCCGTTCTGTTTGCTTCCGTTTAAGAAACGTTTTTCAACAAAATCTGCAGAATGAATACACCCCTGAACACACGCCAACACAGTTAACATTCATAGCAGCCACATACAAACAGCATGATTACTTTTCTAGTTGTATTCCTTCTCCCATCTATGTGCGCTCTTTCTCTCACATTTTCCCTTCGCTTGTGGACTTCAGTGCACAACATATCTGCTGTCTGTGACCAGGCGAAAAAACCTTTCCAAACCAAACCTTCATATCATAATCGCTAACTGCTACACACAGCCTACATCGTTGGCACCATATTAGCTAATATCATAGTCAACAAAACTCTACAACTAACACGTAAGTAAATCCGCTACAATCATGCAGTACAGTCAGCAGGCAGTTTAGCAGTTACACCGGCAGGCCCTGGTGTCAATTCATAAACCAAAAGCTTACCTTGACTTGGTTCCAGTTTTGGATAGCCATAGCATCCCTCTTTGTTTGAGCCAGGTGTTTGAGTAGGCTAAACTAGCTAAGAAAGCGAGAGAGAAGAAATATAGCTAGCTCTCTCTTGCTTCTTCATTTTTGAAGGAATTAATTTGTTCAAAACTTATTGTCTTTCTCTCTTTGAGTCACAACTACTCACCACATTTTATACACTGCAGTGCTCGCTAACTAGCTTATGTTTTCAGAACTAGATTCATTCTCAGATCCTTTGATTGAGTGGACAACATGTCAGTTAATGCTGCAAGAGCTCTGATAGGTTGGAGGACCGGGGGACGGCACACACTTTTTATACAGTTTTCATCCTTATGTTACACACTCACTCCTCTGTTAATGATTCATCCCATTGGGCATTTAGCCACCATTTTCTTTTTGCCTTGAACTTATTTCAGCTTGGTTTCCATTTTCTTGTTGGCACAGAGTTTAGGGAATATATTCTATTTGTGGTGTAACCATAGCAATGATACAAAAAGAAACAGACACACATACTCCTAATGCAGGTATATGTCTAATGGTGCTTTTAGTAGTACACACCTATGCTCCTAATGCACATCTAATGAACCTCACGGGACTGGGTAATGGCTTCCCTTACCCTAATAACCTATTGATTATTGGTTTCCCTTAGCCTTATGACCCAGACACACATGCCTTCCCTTAACCTAATGACCTATTGATTAATGGCTTCAGAGTGCACGTCTAATGGCCCAGACACTTATGGCTTGTGTTGATTCTGCTTACTACTCTGAGATGTATAATGTGCACATATATACTGGAAAATTCCCAATATCCTCCACCTACACCATGATGCTAACCTACAGAGTGCTGTTGAGGATACTGTAGACCTTCATAGCAAAACAGTGCTTTAATAAATTATTTGGTGACGTGAATATATAAGTTTCTCAAGTTTTAATGTCACATGCACAAGTACATTGAAATGCCTTTCTTGCAAACTATTTAGCATTGTTTTATCAAAAAAATGTTTCACAAAAAAAATATGAAATTCCCCCTCCACTGATATCAAATATTTTTTTACAGTGCGTGTCTCTTCACAGTCCGCGTTGTGCCGTGAGGTTTTGTTTTTATCTGTTTTTTTACATCTGATTTTACTGCACGCTTGAGTTACTTGATGTGGAAGAGTTCCGTGTAGTTCTCTCTATGTAGTCTGAATTTCCCAGAGTCTGTTCTGGACTTGGGAACTGTAAAGAGACCATCTGTCTAGTTAGATGAAATATGAAAGGCTGAGAGGTGACACTATTTTGCCCTTTGAGCCATAGCCACACATACACTGAATATGATTATCGCTCCCTCTCTCACTGCAGGATTTCTACAACTGGCCAGATGAATCCTTTGAAGAGATGGACAGCACGCTGGCTGTACAACAGGTGTGGTTGAGTTAGCTAGTGGCGCATGACTGTGGAGTCCATTTTGAGCTTCAAGTGTCATAATTTCAGAATTCTGTTCGTAGCTGTCAAGTGCCAAGCCTGACGCTGACATGGTGTGCTTTATTTTAAGATGGCTGCCTGCTTCCCTATAAGATGCTTCATAGGTTATCTATTAATGGTTGATTATTGTGATCATTGTCACCCATGTCAGAACCTATTTCTTTTAGCTAGCTAGGAGGATGATGGCAAGATGTTTTGATCACTAACCTCAGCACTTCCCCTGTCCCTCATTCAGTACATTCAGCAGAACATCCGGTCGGACTGCTCCGGTATCGATAAGATCCTGGAGCCACCAGAGGGACAGGACGAAGGGGTGTGGAAGTACGAGCACCTCCGGTACAGTAGCTGCACGACACACTGAGATCAAAAACCTTACTCCGTGCGGGTGTGTTGACCCACTCTGTGTCTACCATTCTCCCATCTGATACAGGCAATTTTGTCTGGAGCTGAATGGACTCGCTGTGAAACTGCAGAGCGAGTGCCACCCAGACACCTGCACCCAGATGACAGCCACAGAACAGTGGATATTCCTGTGTGCTGCACACAAGACCCCCAAAGAGGTGACTGTTACTAAAATCAGGATGAAGAACGATTGTTCATGTACACTTATAATCTCCACCCCTCAGAGCCTGGTTTCTTCCTAGAGAGGAGCCTTTCTAGGGAGTTTTTCCTACCCACTGTGCTTCTGCATTGCTTGCTCTTTGGGATTTTAGGCTGGTTTCTGTTTAAGCACTTTAGGACAACTGCTGATGTAAAAAGAGATTTATAAAATACATTTGATTTAATTCACTCGGGATTACATTTTTCAGCTCAGCCTGCAATGCACTATTCTGTATTTAGGATGCATGTACATTGCCTGTGCTTGGGTCCACAGTGCCCTGCCATTGACTACACCAGGCACACGCTGGACGGAGCTGCCTGCCTTCTCAACAGCAACAAGTATTTCCCCAGCCGGTGAGCACTCACACACACACACACACACACACACACACTCACTATGTAAAGGAGTGCTTTGGTTCTCCACTCATACGCTTTCAATCTCCCCTCCCCAGTGTGAGCATCAAGGAGTCCTCAGTGGCCAAGCTGGGTTCTGTGTGTCGCCGGATCTATAGGATATTCTCCCATGCTTACTTCCACCATCGGCAGATATTTGACAAGTATGAGGTAAGTTGAAGGTTCACACTTCCCAAATAGACTTGGCAGTGAAGTATGATTTGGGCTCTTCATACCAATTGAAAATGACAGTAAAGCTTCATTGGGACATTCATTACTTGTTTGAATTAGAACATATAATGCACTTATCCACACCACATGTGCAACCGATTGAGCAGGAAATTAGTGATTACCAACTCCTTTATTCGCCGTATGTAGCCAACCAGCTATGAACATATTCCATCTTGTAGTAGTCCCATGTTAAGCCAACAGGTGGCACTACAGACTTAGACAATAGGGAAACACTGGACTGATACTGTCTACCGGAGCTGAATAGAGTCTGGGACCTGTGCATGTCCATAATGGCCACTTCATGGTCTACTGTACTCATGCCCTGTGGAGTTCAGCCATGTAATGACTCCAAGCAGACCAAAGCTATGGCTCTACATACAACAGTTAGTTCTGATTCTGGATGCTGATTAGCTGCGTTCCAGACATGATTTACTTCATGACAAATCACGGCTGTGACAGTATGGTTTCATGGTAAACGGTCAGTCAGCCTCTAAACTAGTGCATCAGATCGCATCAACTCATCCTCTTGTTTAGGGGTTGAGGCTGTTTCTGGACAGGGCCCAACTCTCATCCCCTTTCCTTCCCTGTAGAACGAGACCTTCCTGTGCCATCGGTTCACGCGCTTCGTGATGAAGTACAACCTGATGTCCAAGGACAACCTGATTGTTCCTATCCTGGAGGAGGAGGTCCAGAACACCTCAGCTGGGGAGAGCGAGGCCTGAGAGGAGAGCTGCACACAGGAGACCAGATGTGAGTTCAAATACTAGTATTCAAATACTGCTTGATTGAGCTTGCCTGTTGCAATGAAACCAATGAGTCCCACAAGGCAAATCCCACCCACCTGGTACTCCAGGCAGGCTAAAGCAAACACTCAAAAGTATTTGAAGAGATTTCAGATAGTATTTGAAACCATGTCTGATGCAGCTACACACTAGCCAGACTCACTACTCTGTGGGGAATGTTACTTTAACCTTTTGAGCAGCTAGATTTACAAAACATAATGTATTGATGACAAAGACACACCCTTATGGGCTCCCTGTATATAACCCCTGCTGCCCCCCCAATCATGTGTTTGCTGGTGCGTTGCTTTTGTTCTCTCTCATTGAATTACAAATAGACTCCTTGCCACTCCTGTAGATCTGAGGCTTGGATAGCTGGAAGAATATGCAGACATTTCCAGGAAACCCATTTGGAGGCAAGATGAAGCTATGACCATAATGCTTCTCGGTATCCAATCTTCTCTAGTTTACAGGTGAGGCTAGGGGTCCATTTGTGGTTCAGAAGCCCTCTAGGCTTGTTGCTCTGAGTACACACCGCTCTCATCATTAAGTTATTTTGTGGGAGGAGTCTTGTCTATCCGCCCCTTTTTTATTTTCCTTTAAATAATTACATTTTGTTACTGTCGACATTTGTCTTAATAAAAAAGACTATTACCCCGTTGTTGACCCCCCTCAAAAAAATCCCTTTATGTATAATTTGGCCCCATCTGTTATGACTTTATTTTAAAACATTCAGCTTGTAAAAGTCATGGGAACATCTGAGGTATACACCTCTCAACACCTAGATGAAGAAGGCAGATGTGAGTGTGGGGCCACTGCTGGAACCGTCAAGAATTAACTTGTCCTGTCCATGGCCTCTCCTATTTAGCCTAGTGCTTTAAAAGTAAATAATTGGTCAGTAAATGAGGAAATCATGGGCATGTGTTTTTCTAAAGTGGACACAGCTGAATAAGGAGAAATAAACACTGATAGCAAAATATTACATATTCTCAAATGAAAACACTGATTTGTTTCACCATCCCCAAAACAAGGGGGCTCATAAACCTGTATTGTATAACTACAAATGTCCATCATTGTGGTGTTCTCTTATACAAATGTCATCTCCCTTAGTAACACAATAGGGCCTTTGTCTGAAGAACTGAGGAAAGGAATCATCACTGGGCAGAATGAAAACAATTGAGGCCTGATAACCAATACCATAAAATAATAACTACCAGCTATTTCTAATGACAATAGGTGCAGGAATAGAATCTGATGCCAATGAATAAAAATGCACACTAATGATGACATCGTGAACAATCAGACAATACATGTATAGCCCTAATGTACACATCTAGAGAAGGTTCAGTATGTTATCAATTCATTCCCAGGCAACCCTGTGGCTTGGCAGTCTGGTATGTGGAAATAAAACTCACCCATGCAATGACTGTACAAATAATCTTCTCCAGGCCTGAACTCAAACACCCCTAGTTTGACAACTATCACAGGAAGATGTCTGAATAATATTGCAAGGCCCTGGACAGTAGCACCAACACACAGCAAGCGTGTATTTGTCCGCCTGGTACGTTTCCTTCCAGCTGGGTGTGTTTGAGACAGGGGAGAGGAGCAGGAAAGGGAATACCTAGTCAGCTGCACTACAATGCATTCAACCCAATGTAGCTGTGCTTCTGGCCCGTGTCACCATGTGCCAGAGTAGGTGTGATGTTACACGTCGGAGGATGAGAAAGTTGTATTGAACGGAGTTGTTGGCAGTTCTGGGGGAGGGGGTCCCAAAACGTGGGGACACGTTCCAACAACCAGGTGTGTAGTTGGACAGAGTTCAATCCAGTGGTCTGTGTGTGTCTGCATGGAAGCTTCTTCCTGGTTCCCCCGGTCATGGTGGAGATGTCCTGTGCTTTCTGCTGGTCACAGTTGTGTGAATGTGTGTGTTCTTTCTCATCATATGAAAAAGGTGCTGTGTGAACGATGTGATGTGTGACTCTGGACTGTTAAGTGCATATGTGTGAGGGTACGAACAAAGGTGTCTCGACAGCTTGCTTTTCTCAACAAAATGTATAAAAATAACACTTCATAATTTTAAAAAACAGTGCCAAGTTTTGCTTTTCTAGTCTTCTTGGTTAGGGAAGCGATTAGAGGGATATGTATATGTCCATTTCAGGGGTCACATGCAGGTCACCTCTGCCGCCCCGTCATCATGCTCGAAGCCCCCCTCTAGGTGGGACAGGGTGCTGGGGTATCCCCCTCCGAAGACAGGGAAGCCCCCGATACCCCCAGCGGTGGGGGACAACTCCACATTGGGGGGTGTTAGGGGGCTGCCCACACCTCGACTCACAGAGCCAGTGGACACGTCGCTCTGAATGGACCCGGCCTTGGAGAGGACAGAGAGGGTAGGATAAGAGGAAGAGTCATTCATGTGTCTGATGGTGACTATGCAGTAACGCTAAACATTATGCAAATAAGTCACAGGTCATTCAAATATCTAGTAAAAGCAACATGCAGATGTGTGTAAGGGCAACTAGCTTTCAGTCTCACTTCAGAATTAGACATTTCGAAGTTGAGTGTTAAGGTTAAATTCAGGCATTATAGTGTAGCAATTTAAAACCTCTTAAAGATCTCTACAGATCGGTGTCCCACCCTCGGGACGGTTGAGCTAAAGTGCGTTAATGTGATTAGCATGACGTGTAAGTAAGCAGGACATAAACTAATCTAACTGCACTGTCCAATTTACAGTAGCTATTAGTGGAAGAATACCATGCTATTATTTGAGGAGAGTGCACAGTTATGAACTTAGTTATTAATAAACCAATTACGCACATTTGGGCAGTCTTGATACATTTTGAACAGAAATACAATGGTTCATTGGATCAGTGTATTACTTTCCACATACACTGCTGCCATCTAGTGGCAAATCTATATTGTGCCTGGGCTTGCATTTCGAAGATGGCAAAAAAAAGAGTTTTTTTCTTTATCCTTTACCAGATCTGATGTGTTATTCTCCTACCATCATTTCACATTTCCACAAACTTCAAAGTGTTTGCAAGAATATGCATATCATTGCTTCAGGTCCTGAGCTACAAGTAGTTAGATTTGGGTATGTTATTTTAGACAAGAATTGAATAAAAAAAGGGTCAGATCCTTATTAATACAATTCATTGATTTGTATGATACTGCTACATCTCACTTTGCTTTCATTTTCCACTTCCCTTTATCATATTAAAAAATCCACATAGAACACTACTACAGGAAAGCCGCTAACTGAAACCAAGCCCTCACATGGTTCCTCTGTGGTATTGAAGAGGTCTTGATTGGTCTCTGTAGGAACACCACATGCTTGGTTGCCAGGTTACCATCACTAGACAAAACACACAACATTACAAACGTTTATGAAGGAAAACAGTCAAATAAGGCGTGAGGACCCGGGCTACAAAATTGACGTGTTTGTTCTGGACCATCAGGCGTGTAAATTAAGTGAACATATTTAAAGTACTACTGAAGTAGATTTCTGGGATATCCGTACTTTACTATTTATATTTGACAACTTTTACTTCACTACATTCCTAAAGAAAATTACATACATTTTCCTTGACACCCAAATGTACTCGTTACATTTTGAATGCTTAGCAGGACAAAAAAAAAAAAATCAATTTCACACACTTATCAAGAGAACATCCCTGGACCTCCCTACTGCCTCTGAAGGATTCACTAAACACATGCTAAGTTTGTAAATGATGTCGGAGTGTTGGAGTGTGCCTCTGGCTATCCCTAAATTAAAATAAACAAGACAATTATGCTGTCTGGTTTGCTTAATATAAGGAATTTGAAATGATTTAGTATATTTCAAACCGTAGACTTTTACTCAAGTTGTATTTTACTGGGTGACTTTCACTGGAGTCATTTTCTATTAAGGTATCTTTACTTTTACTCAAGTATGAAAATTGGGTACTTTTCCCTCCACTGCCATCAGGCAACACACAAAACATTTAAGTGCAATGTCAGGTTCATCACTTGAGTACAGAGATTTGAGCCAAGACTGGTCCAACAACATTAATATCAAAATGTCCATCAATTATGTGTGTTACCTGTCATGGCGGATGATATGTGTGGGCAGGACACAGGTGAGCAGCCAGCCGAACTCAGCCAGTGTGTGAAGGAGTGGCCCGTAATCTGTCTTCACATCAGAACCCTACACAGCACAACAATGTTGTCAAACACTGGATAAAGGTAATTGTTGAATGTTTTCTACACTTGTTTATCCATCTTGTGTTACCATTAGGGTTGCTGACACACAATCTCCACCCCCCACAGACATGATGCTAATCCCCCACACACACACATGGTGCTAATCTCTCCCCCCCCCACACACACACACACACAGTGCTAATCTCTCTCCCCACACGGTGCTAATCTCTCCCCCACACACGGTGCTAATCTCTCCCCCACACACGGTGCTAATCTCCCCCCACACACGGTGCTAATCTCTCCCCCCACACACGGTGCTAATCTCTCCCCCCACCCCACACACAGTGCTAATCTCTCCCCCCACACGGTGCTAATCTCTCCCCCCACACGGTGCTAATCTCTCCCCCCACACACACACACACCCACACACACGGTGCTAATCTCTCCCCCCACACACCCCCACACACACAGTGCTAATCTCTCCCCCCCACACACATAATGCTAACCTCTCTCTCTCTACAGGATCTTCCCTAGGGAATACCTACTGCAACACATTCACCTGTCCTCACTGACTGACCCACGCATGCACACACACACACACACACACACACACACACACACACGGCTCTCTGACCTCGATGACGATCCATTGCTCCACTACGATAGTGTCATTGGCAGGAGGGGCAGTGCTTCTCTCCTCATAGACAAACAGCCCCTCTAGTGACCTGGGCACAGGCTCACCTGACAACAACACACACACACTCACAGTAAACTATACTGAACAAAAATAAACGCAACATGCAACAATATCCAACCGAGTTACAGTTCATATAAGGAAATCAGTCAGTTTAAATAAATAAATAATTATATAGATATCACATTGCTGGGAATACAGATATACATCTGTTGCTCACAGATCCCTTAAACAAAATAATTGTAGGGGTGTGGATCAGAAAACCAGTCAGTATCTGGTGTGACTACCATTTGCCTCATGCAGCGGACATCTCTTTCGCATAGAGTTGATCAGGCTCTTGATTGTGTCATACACATCAATCAAGAGCATCACAAATATGCTCAAAGAGTGACGTCAAGTTAGAATGCAGGCCATGGAAGAACTGGGTCATTTCCAATCTTCCAGGAATTGTTTACAGATCCTTGCGATATGGGGCTGTGCATTATGCTGAAACATGAAGTGATGACACCGGATGAATGGCACGACAGGATCTCATCACGGTATCATTAAAATTGCCACCGATAAAATGCAAATTTGTTCGTTGTCCGTAGCTTATGCCTGCCCATATCATAACCCCACCATGGGGCACTCTGTTCACAACGTTGACATCAGCAAACCGCTCGCCCAGACGACACCATTACAAGTGGTCAGCGGATGTGAAGCCGGTTGGACTTACTGCCAAATTATCTAAAACGACGTTGGAGGCGGCTTATGTTGTCACATGCGCCGAATACAACAACCGTAAAATGCTTACTTACACGCCCTTAACCAACAATGCAGTTAAAAATATTTACTACAATTAAAGTACAAAATAAAATGAAAAGTAACACAAAATAACAATACCAAGGCTATATACAGGGGGTACCATTACCGAGTAGCCATTTGATTAATTGTTCAGCAGTCTTATGGCTTAGGGGTAGAAGCTGTTAAGGAGTCTTTTGGACAGACTTAGCGCTCCGGTACCATGCGGTAGCAGAGAGAACAGTCTGACTTGTGTGGCTGCAGTCAGTCTAACAATTTTTTTGGGCCTTCCTCTGACACGCCTAGTATAGAGGTCCTGGATGGCAGGAAGCACTACCCTCTGTAGCGCCTTACGGTCAGATGCTGAGTAGTTGCCATACCAGGCGGTGATGCAACCGGTCAGGATGCTCTCGATAGTGTAGCTGTAAAAAAAAAATGAGAATCTGGGACCCATGCCAAATCTTTTCATTCTCCTGAGGGGGAATAGGCATTGTCATGCCCTCTTCACGACTGTCTTAGTGTGTTTGGACCATGATAGTTTGTTGGTGTTGTGGACACCAAGGAACTTGAACCACTCGACCCGCTCCACAACAGCCCCATCAGGAAGTCCAGGCTCCAGTTGCATAGAGAGACGTTTAGTCCCAGGGTCCTTAGCTTAGTGATGAGCTTTGTGGGCACTATGGTGTTGAACGCTGAGCTGTAGTCAATGAACAGCATTTTCACATAGGTGTTCCTTTTGTCCAGGTGGGAAAAGGCAGTGTGGAGTCCAATTGAGATTGCTTCATCTGTGGATTTGTTGGGGCGGTATGCGAATTTAAGTGGGTCTATGGTTTCTGGGATGATGGTGTTGATGTGAGCCATGACCAGCCTTTCAAAGCACTTCATGGCAGTAGTAATTTAGGCAGGTTACCTTGGCATTCTTGGGCTCAGGAATTACGGTGGTCTGATTGAAATATATAGGTATTCCAGACTCAGTCAGGGAAAGGTTTATAATGTCAGTGAAGACACTTGGTCCACGCATGCTTGGAGTACACGGCCTGGTAATCCATCTGGCCCTGCGAATGTTGACCTGTTTAAAGGTCTTGCTCACATCGTCGACGGAGAGCGTGATCACACAGTAGTCCGAAACAGCTGGTGCTCTCATGCATGCTTCAGTGTTGCTTGCCTCGAAGCAAGCATAAAAGGCATTTAGCCCATCTGGTAGGCTCGTGTCACTAGGCAGCTCACGGCTGGGTTTTCCTTTTACAGACTACAGAGTTTGTAAGCCCTGCCACATCCGACGAGCCTCAGAGCCAGTGTAGTAGGATTCAATCTTAGTCCTGTATTGACGCTTTGCCTGTTCATGCCGGTTCATCTGAGGGCATAGTGGAATTTCTGCCAATTGCACACTCCCTCAAAACTTGAGACATCTGTGGCATTGTGTTGTGTGACAAAACTACACATTTTAGAGTGGGCTTTTATTGTCCTCAGCACAAGATGCAGCTGTGTAATGATCATGCTGTTTAATCAGCTTCTTGATATGCCACTCCTGTCAGGTGGATGGATTATATTGGCAAAGCAGAAATGCTCACTAACAGGGATGTAAACAAATTCGGGCACAAAATTTGAGCTAAATAAGCTTTTTGTGTGTATGAAACATGTCTGGGATATTTTATTTCAGCTCATGAAACATGGGACCATCACTTTACATGTTGTGTTTAGATTTTTGTTCAGTGTATCAACACACATCAACCAACCAGAAAACATGAAAATCATACATAAATCTGAGTTACATGAATGCAAATCGGTGGACAGTCGTGCGTCACCAGATACCTTGTGAGATGTATTGTTGTCTTTACCTTCTTGCCCTTTGTGCTGTTGTCTGTGCCTAATAATGTTTATACCATGTTTTGTGCTGCTACCATGTTGTTGTTATGTTGTGTTGTCATCATGCTGTCTTAGGTCTCTCTTTATGTAGTGTTGTGTTGTCATCATGCTGTCTTAGGTCTCTCTTTATGTAGTGTTGTGTTGTCATCATGCTGTCTTAGGTCTCTCTTTATGTAGTGTTGTGTTGTCTCGTGGTGATGTGTGTTTTGTCCTATATTTATATTGTATCTATTTACATATTTTAAATCCCAGGCCCTTGTTCCCGCAGGAGGCATTTTGATAGGCCGTCATTGTAAATAAGAATTTGTTCTTAACTGACTTGCCTAGTTAAATAAAGGTTAAATAAAATACCTTAACAGTAGCTGTTGAACTGCAACGTGAACAATGCTCTGCGAGGCAGTGAATTCTAGTCAGTACTGAAAGTATGTCATTGGCATGACAATGAGCTAGTTAAAGACATGAAGAAGTAGGCTGAATGTGAGTGAGAGAACCCCGTGTGCTATACTCTCAGGCCCCAGATGTCTACAAATGATGTGGATTTTATGCTGCCAGTCTATGGTGCAACAAGAAGCCAGGTTGGGAAGAGAGGTCCAAATATAGCCACAGTGGAAGAAGAGGGAGGGAGGGGAAAGAAAAGGAGGAGGAGGGAGAGAGAAGGGAGCGAGGAGGAGAGAGCAGGAGGAGGAAAAGGGATAGAAGTGGGAGGAGAAGGAAGGAGGAGAAAGCAGGAAGAGGGAGAAGGAGGATAGAGCAGGAGGAGGGATAGAAGGGGAGGAGAAGGAAGGAGGAGAGAGCAGGAAGAGCGAGAAGGAGGATAGAGCAGGAGGAGGGATAGAAGGGGGAGGACAAGGGAGAGAAGGAGCAGGGACTGGGAAACAGAAAGTGACTGATCCGTGGGACGAAGGAAGCGGGGAGACAAAACACAACAGATTTCTGAAAAGACAATAATGGATAGAGTAGCAGAATGAGAGAAGGATGATTGAGAAAGATGTGGATTCACGAGAGATGGATGAGGACAAAGTGTTCTTAATCTCTCTTTAATCCCATCCTCTCTTCCAGAGAAGTAAACTGTAATAGGATGTTGGCCTATCATTGCTGGAGAGCTTATAACTCCTAGGCAAGATGTCACAGCATGCTTGTTGTTTTTGCTTTCTAAGCCTGATGTGGCTGTCACTACAGAAGAGTTATACATGCCACTACTACACAGTAGTTCCTAGGCTCGTTTTCTCAGAGTACGATTGCTGATCTAAGTTTAGTTGTATGTTGTGAATCATAATGAATAAGATCACGTGTATGAGGGGGGCACGGATGTACATGCATCTTACATTCACCTTAGAAGTCTCTCTATATCTTAGTATTTGACAGTACCTTTGGGTGTGTCCCAGTACACAAACGAGTCCACCAATGACCAGCCTTTGCGGTAGTAGGCTGCAGTCAGCTCCAGCCAATCGGCCTCCAGCGAGCTGACCATCTGACCCTTCCTGGACACGCGCATGGACAGCGCCCCCTGGTGGTACTGGCAGGCCAGAGTGTCCAGAGGAGCACACCCTGGTGCCCACGAGTGGAAAAACACCAGCAACCTCAGGTCTGAGAGATGGGGAGGAGGTAAGGATAGAGAGAGAGATGCTCAACATGCTCGGTGATGGTCCGGGCCTAAACCACACAAAAACAACACTAGACACTATGGAACATAAAGCTTTTACTAGCTCATCCTGGAATATTCAAGGTCTGAGGTCATCTGCCTTTGACCTAAAGAGCAGGAACCCAGACTTCATCAAATAAATTGGAAATACAGACACTGTCATACTACATGAAACATGGTGTAAAGGAGACGGACCCACTGGTTGCCCTCTAGGTTACAGAGAGCTGGTAGTCCCATCCACCAAACTTCCAGGTGTGCAACAGGGAAGAGAGTCAGGGGGTATGCTAACAAGGTAAGAGCAGACCTAACCCACTCTATTACATTAGTCAACACAGGAACGTTTTACATCTGGCTAGAAATGAAAAAGGAAATAATCTCAACAGAGAAAAATGTCCTCCTGTGTGCTACCTATATCCCCCCAATAGAATCCCCATACTTTATTGATGACAGCTTCTCCATCCTAGAGGGAGAGATCAACCATTTCCAGGCCCAGGAACATGTACTAGTCTGTGGCGACCTAAATGCCAGAACTGGACAAGAACCCAACACCCTCAGCACACAGTGGGACAAACACCTACCTGGAGGTGACAGCATTCCCTCGCCCATATGCCCCCCTAGGACACAACTACAACAACATAATCAACAAAAATGGGTCACAACTCCTGCAGCTGTCAGACGTGTGGTATGTACATAGTCATCTCTTGGCAGTACTGTAGAAAAGGCCCATGGAGTTGGTGGAATAATCCTTTAATTCATTGCCACTTACTCAGCTGGGCCAGGGGCACTTTAATTAGGTCAGGTGGAAATGTCAGACAGATCTCAACTCCATAAAAGAAGGAAATTGCCATCGCCTGAGCTCACTGCTTTCTCTT
Organism: Oncorhynchus tshawytscha; assembly: GCF_018296145.1. Taxonomy (NCBI): domain Eukaryota; kingdom Metazoa; phylum Chordata; class Actinopteri; order Salmoniformes; family Salmonidae; genus Oncorhynchus; species Oncorhynchus tshawytscha. Next base: position 39,149,387 of record NC_056454.1, read on the forward strand.
CCTTAACTCAGTCTGATCCAGAAGTTCTGTGCGTCCATGAATCCACGTAAATCCACCGACTCTGTCACCTTTCATCTGAACTATCTGTTGCGATCCGGAGATGGGCCATCAGTTATTGTTAATAGTTATTACCGCGGAGCACGGCTTGGAGCGCAGCTTCAAACATATTGTGTAATGTGAATTGTCAATGATCATGGCCCTACAGATCCTCAAAGGCCAATTATGCAATCCATATGGTTAATATGAAATGAAATTAATTATATGTACACATGAAGACACATGAAGACAATTGAAAGGGTGAAATGAGAAATGTCATTGTTTGCTAACTGATCGACTTTGATATCAAACTAATGGGGATTATAAATTGAATGACCACTGTTTGTATTCTTTCATGATTTATGATAAATAGTTACGAGCCTAAATGACTCACGGATGATTAATATGGACTTCTTAATGAACTGGATTGTTGACTTCCCTAATTATGTTAATCATGAATGATTGGTATGGGATTATGAATTTGATTGGATACATGTTATTTGTTTCCTTTGTGATGCAGCACAGACTACTCAGTAAATATACCACTTTATGGTTAAAGGAATTCCTGCCTCAGTCTCATCCATTCCTCTGTCACCTGACACGTGACCTCCTGTTTACCTTCACTGTCAGTCATCCTACCTGTCCAGCTACACACAGATTCCACTAATCTTTCAGGTACTGTAGACTACTTTATCACTGACCTCAACCCAGAGTCTATTAGGGGTGTCAGTGGACTGACTGAACGCTCTATCAGATCACAGCAAAATCACACTACTTGAACAGAGCTCTGCTCAGTCATGAGGCATCAAAGCCAAAGGAACTGAATATTAAGAAATTCTATAGATGGAAGAAAAATAGTGTGGAAAACAATTAAGCAACAACAAATTCAACCCCTTCTTGACAATTTCCTGGAGAAAAGGTTTCACTGTAATAGTGAAGGTGTAAACTTGGCAGTAGAAAACCTAAATAGTATATTTGACCTCTCAGCTTCCCTATCAAATCTAAAAATTTCAAGCAGACAACCTAAGAAAATTAACAACTATGACAAATGGTTTGATGAAGAATGCAAAAACCTAAGAAAGAAATTGAGAAACCTATCCAACCACAAACAAAGACGCAGAAAACTTGAGCCTACACCGTCACTATGGTGAATCACTAAAACAATACAGAAATACACCACGGAAAAAGAAGGAACAGCACGTCAGAAATCAGCTCAATGTAATTGAAGAATCCATAGAATCTAACCACTTCTGGGAAAATCTAAACAAACAACACAAAGAGTTCTATCCAAAACAGAGATGTATGGATAAACCACTTCTCCAATCTTTTTGGCTCTATAACAAAGAACAAACAGCAAAAACCTTTACAAGATCTAATATAAATCTTAGAATCAACTATTAAAGACAACCAGAACCCACTGGATTCTCCAACTACATTAAATGAACTATAGGACAAAATAGAAACCCTCCAATCCAAAAAGGTCTGTGGTGTCGATGTTATCCTAAATGAAATGATTGAATATACTGACCACAAGTTCCAATGGGCTATACTTGAACATCATTGAACATCATCCATCTTCCCCAATATTTAGAACCAGGGACTGATCACCCTAATCCACAAAAGTGGAGACAAATTTGACCCCAATAACTACCGTGAGATATGCGTCAAGAGCAACCTTGGGCATTATCATTAACAGCAGACTTGTACATTTCCTCAGCGAAAACAATGTACTGAGCAAATGTCAAATTGGCTTTTTATCAAATGACCGTACGACAGACCACGTATTCACCCTGCACACCCTAATTGACAAACAAACAATCCAAAACAAAAGTGAAGTCTTCTCATGCTTTGTTGATGACAAAAAAGCTTATGACTCAATTTGGCATGAGGGTCTGCTATACAAATTCATTGAAAATATACAACATTATGAAATCCATGTACACAAACAACGGTGTGAAGTAAAAATTGACACAAAAAAACAAACAAAAAATCCACAGGACCGGGGGGTGAGACAGGGATGCAGCTTAAGCCCCATTCTCTTCAACATATATACTGTCACGATCGTCATAATGAGTGGACCAAGATGCAGCGTCGTATGATTCCATCCTCTTTATTATGAAGTGAAACTCAAAGAAAACATTGCACAAAACGAAACGTGAAGCTGCTATAGTGCTCACAGGCAACTATACAAAGTCAAGATCCCACAAAACACAAAAAGGGAAATGGCTGCCTAAATATTATCCCCAATCAGAGACAATGATAAACAGCTGCCTCTGATTGGGAACCATACCAGGCCAACATAGAAATGTAATTACCTAGATGACCCACCCCAACCAACCAACATAGAAAATAAAAAGCTCTCTATGGTCGGGCCGTGACATACAGTTGAAGTCGGAAGTTTACATACACCTTAGCCAAACACATTTAAACTGTTGTTCACAATTCCTAAAATGTAATCCTCGTAAAAATTCCCTGGTTTAGGTCAGTTAGGATCACCACTTTATTTTAAGAATGTGAAATGTCAGAATAATAGTAGAGAGATTTATTTATTTCAGATTTTATTTAATTCCATTCCCAGTGGGTCAGAAGTTTACATACCCTCAATTAGTATTTGGTAGCATTGCCTTTAAATTGTTTAACTTGGGTCAAATGTGTCGTGTAGCCTTCCACAAGCTTCCCACAATAAGTTGGGTGGATTTTGACCCATTCCTCCTGACAGAGCTGGTGTAACTGAATCAGGTTCAGGCCTCCTTGCTCGCACACGCTTTTTCAGTTCTGCCCACACATTTTCTATAGGATTGAGGTCAGGGCTTTGATATGGCCACTCCAATACCTTGACTTTGTTGTCCTTAAGCCATTTTGCCACAACTTTGGAAGTATGCTTGGGGTCATTCTCCATTCGGAAGACCCATTTGCGACCAAGCTTTAACTTCCTGACTGATGTCTTGAGATGTTGCTTCAATATAGCCACATAATTTTCCGGCCTCCTGATGCCATCTATTTTGTGAAGTGCACCAGTCCCTCCTGCAGCAAAGCACCCCCACAGCATGATGCTACCACCCCCGTGCATCACGGTTGGGATGGTGTTCTTTGGTTTGCAAGCCTCCTCCTTTATCCTCCAAACATAACGATGGTCATTATGGCCAAACAGTTCTATTTTTGTTTCATCAGACCAGAAGACATTCTCCAAAAAGTATGATCTTTGTCCCCATGTGCAGTTGCAAACCGTAGTCTGGCTTTTTTATGGTGGTTTGGAGCAGTGGCTTCTTCCTTGCTCAGCGGCCTTTCAGGTTATGTCGATATAGGACTTGTTTTACTGTGAATTTAGATACTTTTGTACCTGTTTCCTTCAGCATCTTCACAAGGTTCTTTGCTGTTGTTCTGGGATTGATTTGCACTTTTCGCACCAAAGTACGTTCATCTCTAGGAGACAGAACGAGTCTCCTTCCTGAGCAGTATGATGGCTGCGTGGTCCCATGGTATTTATACTTGTGTACTATTGTTTGTACAGATCGATGTGGTACTTTCAGGCGTTTGGAAATTGCTCCCAAGGATGAACCAGACTTGTGAAGGTATACAATTTTTTTCTGAGGTCTTGGCTGATTTACTTGATATCCCCATGATGTCAAAATTTCCAATGTAACAGTATAGTTTCCGTCCCTCTCCTCGCCCCGACCTGGGAGCGAACCAGGGACGCTCTGCAAACATCAACAGTCACCCTCGAAGCATCGTTACCCATCGCTCCACAAAAGCCGCGGCTGGTGTCAGAAGTGGGATTGAAATACATCCACAGGTACACCTCCAATTAACTCAAATGATGTCAATTAGCCCATCAGAAACTTCTAAAGCCATGACATAAATTTCTGGAATTTTCCAAGCTGTTTCAAGGCACAGTCAACTTAGTACATGTAAACTTCTGAACCACTGGAATTGTGATACAGTGAATTATAAGTGAAATAATTTGTCTGTAAACAATTGTTGGAAAAATGACTTGTGTCTTGCACAAAGTAGATGTCCTAACCGACATGCCAGCACTATAGTTTGTTAACAAGAAATTTGTGGAGTGGTTGAAAAACAAGTTTCAATGACTCCAACCTAAGTGTATGTAAACTTCCGACTTCAACTGTATCAACGAATTGGCGAGGGCACTAGAAAAGTCTGCAGCACCCGGCCTCACCCTACTGGAATCTGAAGCCAAATGTCTACTGTTTGCTGATGAACTGGTGCTTCTGTCCCCAACCAAGGAGGGCCTACAGCAGCACCTAGATCTTCTGCACAGATTCTGTCAGACCTGGGCCCTGACAGTAAATCTCAGTAAGACAAAAATAATGGTGTTCCAAAAAAGGTCCAGTTGCCAGTACCATGAATACAAATTCCAGTTAGACACCATTGCCCTAGAGCAGACAAAAAAAAACTATACATACCTCAGCCTAAATATCAGTGCCACATGTAACTTAGGATCTGGCTAAAAATACTTGAATCAGTTATAGAACCCATTGCCCTTTATGGTTGTGAGGTCTGGGGTCCGCTCACCAACCATGAATTCACAAAATGACACAAACACCAAATTCAGACTCTGCATGCAGAATTCTGCAAAAATATCCTCCGTGTACAACGTAAAACACAAAATAAATCATGCAGAGCAGAATTAGGCCGATAACCGCTAATTATCAAAATCCAGAAAAGAGCCGTTAAATTCTACAACCACCTAAAAGGAAGCGATTCCAAAACCTTCCATAACAAAGCCATCGCCTACAGAGAGATGAACCTGGAGAAGAGTCCCCTAAGCAAGCTGGTCCTGGGGCTCTGTTCTCAAACACACCCCACAGAGCCCCAGGACAGCAACACAATAAGACCCAACCAAACCATGAGAAAACAAAAAGATCATTACTTGACACATTGGAAAGAATTTATTTAAAAAACAGAGAAAACTAGAATGCTATTTGGCCCTAAACAGAGAGTACACAGTGGCAGAATACCTGACCACTGTGACTGACCCAAACTTAAGTTAATATTTGACTATACCCAGACTCAGTGAGCATAGCCTTGCTATTGAGAAAGGCTGCCGTAGGCAGACCTGGCTCTCAAGAAAAGACAGGCTATGTGCACACTGCCCACAAAATGAGGTGAAAACTGAGCTGCACTTCCTAACCTCATGCCAAATGTATAACCATATTAGAGACATCTTTCCCTCAGATTACACAGACCCACAAAGAATTCGAAAACAAATCCAATTTTGATAAACTCCCATATATATATATATATCACACACACACTGGGTGAAATACCATAGTGTGCAATCACAGCAGCAAGATTTGTGACCTGTTACCACAAGAAAAGGTCAACCAGTGAAGAACAAACACCACTGTAAATACAACACATATGTATGTTTATTTATTCTATTTGCACCTCATTACAACACTGTATAAAAGATATGACATTTGAAATGTCTTTATTCACTTGGAACTTTTGTGAGTGTAACGTTTACTGTAGATTGTATCGTTTATTTCACTTTTGTTTATGATCTATTTCACTTGTTTGGCAATGTAAACATATGTTTCCCATGCCAATAAAGCCCCTGAAATTTAATTGAAAAGTTGAATTGAGGGTGCAGGGAGGGAGGGGGAAGAGAGAGAGGGAGGGAGGCAGGGAGGGAGGGAGAAGAGAGAGAGGCAGAGAGAGAGGCAGGGAGGGAGGGAGAAGAGAGAGAGGCAGAGAGAGAGGCAGGGAGGGAGGGAGAAGAGAGAGAGGCAGGGAGGGAGGGAGAAGAGAGAGAGGCAGGGAGGGAGGGGAGAGAGAGAGAGGCAGGGAGGGAGGGAGAAGAGAGAGAGGCAGGGAGGGAGGGAGAAGAGAGAGAGGCAGGGAGGGAGGGGGAGAGAGAGAGGGAGGGAGGCAGAGAGGGAGGGAGGGAGAAGAGAGAGAGGCAGGGAGGGAGGGGGGAAGAGAGAGAGGGAGGGAGGCAGGGAGGGAGGGAGGGAGAAGAGAGAGAGGCAGAGAGAGAGGCAGGGAGGGAGGGAGAAGAGAGAGAGGCAGAGAGAGAGGCAGGGAGGGAGGGAGAAGAGAGAGAGGCAGAGAGAGAGGCAGGGAGGGAGGGAGAAGAGAGAGAGGCAGAGAGAGAGGCAGGGAGGGAGGGAGAAGAGAGAGAGGCAGAGAGAGAGGCAGGGAGGGAGGGAGAAGAGAGAGAGGCAGAGAGAGAGGCAGGGAGGGAGGGAGAAGAGAGAGAGGCAGAGAGAGAGGCAGGGAGGGAGGGAGAAGAGAGAGAGGCAGAGAGAGAGGCAGGGAGGGAGGGAGAAGAGAGAGAGGCAGAGAGAGAGGCAGGGAGGGAGGGAGAAGAGAGAGAGTGGCAGGGAGGGAGGCAGAAGAGAGAGAGGCAGGGAGGGAGGGAGAAGAGAGAGAGGCAGAGAGAGAGGCAGGGAGGGAGAAGAGAGAGAGGCAGAGAGAGAGGCAGGGAGGGAGGGAGAAGAAAGAGGCAGGGAGGGAGGGAGAAGAGAGAGGCAGGGAGAAGAGAGGTAGGGAGGGAGGGAGAAGAGGGAGGAAGAAGAGAGAGGGTAGAGGGAAAAGAGAGGATAGAGAGACAAAAGCGAGTCAGATCAATCTGCCAGTTCAAGCCATTACTGAGGAGAACAAGAAGACTAGATAAAAACACAGCCAAGGAGGTTATGGGAACTATAATGTGAACTCCACTCGCTCTGCTAAGGACAAGGACATGTCACTGTATGGTTGTCTCTGTGGTGAGGAGTTGGTGCCCTGCTTGGTGGGTAAGAGTTGGTGCTGACTGATAGTCCTGGGGCAGGAAAGGCCACACAACACAGAGTTAAACTGAACTACACTGACCGACTGGAGGAGAGGGGGATAAGAGGAAGATGAGTGTTGAAGGGAGAAAATATCCAGGACTCCACAGTGTGGCTGTGATGATGGGTTCAGCATGTTGAGGGTGTGTGGAGAGCTGATATAACCAACATGTCAACATTGTTCAGGAGAGGAGACAGATGAGAGAACTAGTCTCGCATTGCCATCCTTCCAAGTTATGAGAAAGAGAGAAAAAGAAAAGAGGTGGAAAGGAAAGACGAGAACACGAGACCCGGGACAAGTTGAGACAAGAAAAACAGAATCTCACCAGGGCTGTTGGTAGGGCTGTGCTCCTCCAGGTCTGTGTCTCCATCACCAGGAGGGGTACATGGAGGAGTGCGTGGTAGTGATCGGCAGCCCCTCCTGGGGCTAGGCATCCTATCGTTACTGGCCCCTCCTCGAGCCGGCTGGAGCACCGAGCCCACAAACCTCACGCCCCCCTGGGCACGACTGTTCACCCTGTCAATCAGTGCTCTAACATTGTCACCCGTCAGAGACTGTCCTGTGATAGGCCACTCCTCCACACCGAAACACTGTGACACATGGACACCGCCTGCTTGCTAGGAGACAGAAGAGAGGAGAGAACATCAAAATAAAATACATTTAAAGAGATATTCAGACAGGTTTAAACTGTGAATAACTAATTATCACAAGCAGAATACAGGTCATTCAATCCTTCCAAGTGACACTTGGTATCGGCGGCAGCAGGCTCGTAAGCATTCATTCAAACAGCACTTTCCTGCGTTTTGCCAGTAGCTCTGCTGTTTATGAATACAAGCCTATCAACTCCCGAGATTAGGCTGGTGTAACCGATGTGAAATGGCTAGCTAGTTAGCGGGGTGCGCGCTAATAGCGTTTCAAACGTCACTCGCTCTGAGACTTGGAGTAGTTGTTCCCCTTGCTCTGCATGGATAACACTGCTTCGAGGATGGCTGTTGTCGTTGTGTTCCTGGTTCGAGCGAGGAGAGGGAAGGAAGCTATACTGTTACACTGGCAATACTAAAGTGCCTATAAGAACATCCAATAGTCAAAGGTTAATGAAATACAAATGGTAGAGGGAAATAGTCCTATAATTCCTATAATAACTTACAACCTAAAACTTCTTACCTTGGAATATTGAAGACTCATGTTAAAAGGAACCACCAGCTTTCATATGTTCTCATGTTCTGAGCAAGGAACTTAAAACGTTAGCTTTCTTACATGGCACATACTGCACTTTTACTTTCTTCTCCAACACTTTGTTTTTGCATTATTTAAACCAAATTGAACACGTTTCATTATTTATTTGAGGCTAAATCTATTTTATTGATTTATTATATTAAGTTAAAATAAGTGTTCATTCAGTATTGTTGTAGTTGTCATTATTACAAATAAATAAAATGTAAAAATGAATTAATAAAATTAAAAAATATATATATATTTTTTTATACAAAATTGGCCGATGTATCGGTATCCGAGGTTTTTGCTCCTCCAATAATCGGTATCGGCGTTGAAAAATCATAATCGGTCGACCTCTAGTTGTTTCCCGTGGTCTGCCACTGTGAGGACAATCAGCTGTCCGTCCTGTCTCCCTGTAGCTCTTTCTTAGGCGTCTCACAGTACAGACATTGTAATGTATTGCCCTGGCCACATCTGCAGTCCTCATGCCTCCTTGCAGCATGCCTAAGGCACGTTCACGTAGATGAGCAGGGACCCAGGACATCTTTCTTTTGGTGATTTTCAGAGTCAGTAGAAGGCCTCTTTAATGTCCTAAGTTTTCATACATGTGACAATTGCCTACCGTCTGTAAGCTGTTAGTGTCTTAACGGCCATTTCACAGGTGCATGTTCATTAATTGTTTATGGTTCATTGAACAAGCATGGGAAACAGTATTTAAACCCTTTAAAAATTAAGATCTGAAGTTATTTGGATTTTTACGTATTACCTTTGAAAGACAGGGTCCTGAAAAACATTTATTTTTTTGCTGAGTTTTCCAGGTTGGTTGGGTGGCATGTTTCAATACTGAACTCAGATACATTTAGGGTTGGGTGGGGGGGTTAAGGCATCAGCGTGTTTAAGTTCATCTGGCACCTAGCCCAACTCGTCGAGCTGAACCGAACAAGTGTGCTCGCATATTCCCTTAAAAGACTTCCGCTTGAAAAACGAGAAAAAAGCGGCAATAGTACTGTTTGTCCATTTTGAGACCCCGTAACCAGTATACACTTCCTCAAAATAGTCCAAATTAAATAGGAGATAACTCAAGAAATCTGTCAAATTTTTGCGCTTTTGCCAAGATCTTAGTCACGCAATTTGACATCTAACTAAGATGTTTGGTGCAGTATTTCTCAATGAAATAATTTACATGAAAACGAGTCGTTTATCACAACAGAATCCCTACTGTTGACCAATCACAGACGATGGGGCGTAGACTTCGGCTCCGAACGTCTCCAGAAAAAAAAATGTGTGGGCCCGAACAGCTGAAAAAACCCTCACCAAAGTTCAAAACTAATAAAAATGTGTCACAAAATGTTTCCATGATATATGCACCAACTCTTCTGAACTGTTTAGTCTGGGAAGAGGATACCTTTAGGGGTTGTTGTGACGGCTTAGGCATCGACTCAGATTTCAGGTCAGTTTGTGTTTTACCACCCCAACAGTTCAAACTGATTCTAGAAATGGGGCATTTTCCCATGAAAGGCAGCCCTTGCGTGTGTATGTGTCTGGTACCTGGGTCGTGGGCGGGTGAGGATGGCTCGGTAGAGCATGCTGAAGGGCAGGGAGCGTGTGCGTCCAACAGAGAGGATAATGGGATGCAGGGTGGTGAGGACATAGCCCTGGATGTAGTAGGGCTGCAGGGCCTGTGGCAGCTCACACAGAGAGGACATATACTGCACAGTGGGGCGACTACCTGGAGAGGAGAGAGATGAACAGAAAGGAGAAACAGAGAAGGAAAGAGAGGAGGAGAAACAGAGAAGGAGAAACAGAAGGAAAGAGAGAAGGAGAAACAGAAGGAAAGAGAGAAGGAGAAACAGAGAAGGAAAGAGAGAAGGAGAAACAGAGAAGGAAAGAGAAGGAGAAACAGAGGAGGAAACAGAGGAGGAAAGAGAGAAGGAGAAACAGAGGAGGAAAGAGAGAAGGAGAAACAGAGGAGGAAAGAGAGAAGGAGAAACAGAGGAGGAAACAGAGAAGGAAAGAGAGAAGGAGAAACAGAGAAGGAGAAACAGAGAAGGAAAGAGAAGGAGAAACAGAGGAGGAAAGAGAAGGAGAAACAGAGAAGGAGAAACAGAGGAGGAAACAGAGAAGGAAAGAGAGAAGGAGAAACAGAGAAGGAAAGAGAAGGAGAAACAGAGAAGGAAAGAGAAGGAGAAACAGAGAAGGAAAGAGAAGGAGAAACAGAGAAGGAAAGAGAAGGAGAAACAGAGAAGGAGAAACAGAGAAGGAAAGAGAGAAGGAGAAACAGAAGGAAAGAGAGAAGGAGAAACAGAGGAGGAGGAAAGAGGAACAGAGTGAGTCAATAAAATGACAAGCAACAGAAACTAGAGGAATGAGGAGTAGAGGTTAGCAGCATGACATCCTTCTTTGTCTGTCTGAAGATTAACATCAGGAGGTCCAGTCCCAAAATGACCTCACCACCAATCAGATCTTCTCCTATGTCAGTCTGTCTGTTTAATAATCTCTTTAGCAGACCTACTGCGTTCCCTAGTCACTCCCAGAGGAGACCAGTCTGGAGACTCTGGACTGTCCAATAAGCATGCAGATGTTAATGGATATAAATTGTTTACTGTATCAGACAGACACTTATGCAGAGCGACTGAAATAATGCTGCCAGCAGCTATGTTTCCATCCAATTTGCAAAAGATTTTCATGCAAATACTCAAATCTGCATATAACATTGAGAATTTTCCCACCAGAGATGTATTTCCAGCAAATTGACTTTTTGCAAATAAAAGCCTGTGCGTGATGACAGTTATTTTTATGTGCACTTTTGCCATAAAATTCCCATGTACCGAGTGAAAAATACAAGTTAAATGGATTTCCATAGTATTTTCAACTCTTCTGATACTTTCGTCACAAAAACAAATAATATCGCTGTTATCCATAATAACCTCATAATGTAGGTAGCCTACCCACATTGTATCATCGAGCTGCGTTATAAAGCAAATGTGCTCCAGCCAACAGCTCGCAGATACAATGTGGGTAGGCTACCTACATTATGAGGTTATTATGGATAACAGCGATATGATTTGTATTTGTCAAAAGGCAGCCAAGCAACGATCATCATGTCACCAGAATAAGACCCTTGATATTTATTGGAAAGGAGTATCAAGCACATTCATTACCCTGTGAAATTCATCATAATTGATTTAATCTGCATGCTGTCCTGAATCATAGTGTGAGGACCACACAACATACCATCGCGTGACTCCAAGTTTACTTCGATAAGTAAATATTATATTTAAATATTTGCGCATAAAGGCATTTCCACCGCCATTTAAAAATTTTACAAACACAAAAAGATCCCACCATGTCTTACAAACAAATTGTCTGTCGGCATTTAGAAATTTGTACCAGCATTTCATGATTCTATCAACCAGGTCGGGACTTTTTTTAGTCAGGTAATTAATCAGCATGAAATGGTTGGATGGAAATGTGGTTAGTCTCACACTTCTACAACAAAACACATCACCAACTTCTCTCAGTTTATGGTTCCACAACAAGACACATCACCAACTTCTCTCAGTTTATGGTTCCACAACAAGACACATCACCAACTTCTCTCAATTTATGGTTCCACAACAAGACACATCACCAACTTCTCTCAGTTTATGGTTCCACAACAAGACACATCACCAACTTCTCTCAGTTTATGGTTCCACAACAAGACACATCACCAACTTCTCTCAGTTTATGGTTCCACAACAAGACACATCACCAACTTCTCTCAGTTTATGGTTCCACAACAAGACATCACGAACTTCTCTCAGTTTATGGTTCCACAACAAGACACATCACCAACTTCTCTCAGTTTATGGTTCCACAACAAGACACATCACCAACTTCTCAGTTTATGGTTCCACAACAAGACACATCACCAACTTCTCTCAGTTTATGGTTCCACAACAAGACACATCACCAACTTCTCTCAGTTTATGGTTCCACAACAAGACACATCACCAACTTCTCAGTTTATGGTTCCACAACAAGACACATCACCAACTTCTCTCAGTTTATGGTTCCACAACAAGACACATCACCAACTTCTCTCAGTTTATGGTTCCACAACAAGACACATCACCAACTTCTCTCAGTTTATGGTTCCACAACAAGACACATCACCAACTTCTCTCAGTTTATGGTTCCAAAACAAGACACATCACCAACTTCTCTCAGTTTATGGTTCCAAAACAAGACACATTCCCAACTCTTCCTCTTGCTATACTGATCAGACAGAGAGACATCTGTTGCTCCAGTGCATTCCCTTCCACCTCTAACCCAGGGCAAGCCCCACCACCACGGAACCACCACACTATAAATACTGCATCTTACCAGCTCCTGCTCCAGCTGTGGTAGTGTGTTCAATGTGGTGGTGCTTCACTTACAGTTGAAGTCGGAAGTTTACATACACTTAGGTTGGAGTCATTCAAACTTGTTGTTCAACCACTCCACAAATTTATTGTTAACAAACTATAGTTTTGGTAAGTCGGTTAGGACATCTACTTTGTGCATGACACAAGTCATTTTTCCAACAATTATTTGCAGACAGATTATTACACTTAATCACAATTCCCGTGGGTCAGAAGTTTGCATACACTAAGTTGACTGTGCCTTTAAACAGCTTGGAAAATTCCAGAAAATGATGTTATGGCTTTAGAAGCTTCTGATAGGCTAATTGACATCATTTGAGTCAATTGGAGGTGTACCTGTGAATGTATTTCAAGGCCTACCTTCAAACTCAGTGCCTCTTTGCTTGAGATCATGGGAAAATCGAAAGAAATCAGCCAAGACCTCAGAATTTTTTTTAGACCTCCACAAGTCTGGTTCATCCTTGGAAGCAATTTCCAAATGCCTGAAGGTACCACGTTCACCTGTACAAACAATAGTATGCAAGTATAAACACCATGGGACCACGCAGCCATCATACTGCTCAGGAAGGAGACACGTTCTGTCACCTAGAGATGAACGTACTTTGGTGTGAAAAGTGAAAATCAATCCCAGAACAACAGCAAAGAACCTTGTGAAGATGCTGAAGGAAACGGGTACAAAAGTATCTAAATCCACAGTAAAACGAGTCCTATATCGACATAACCTGAAAGGCCACTCAGCAAGGAAGAAGCCACTGCTCCAAAACCACCATAAAAAAGCCAGACTACGGTTTGCAACTGCACATGGGGACAAAGATCATACTTTTTGGAGAAATGTCCTCTGGTCTGATGAAACAAAAATAGAACTGTTTGGCCATAATGACCATTGTTATGTTTGGAGGAAAAAGGGGGAGGCTTGCAGGCCGAAGAACACCATCCCAACTGTGAATCACGGGGGTGGCAGCATCATGTTGTGGGGTGCTTTGCTGCAGGAGGGACTGGTGCACTTCACAAAATAGATGGCATCATGAGGATGGAGAATTATGCGGATATATTGAAGCAACATCTCAAGACATCAGTCAGGAAGTTAAAGCTTGGTCGCAAATGGGTCTTCCAAACTAACAATGACCCCAAGCATACTTCTAAAGTTGTAGCAAAATTGCTTAAGGACAACAAAGGCAAGATATTGGAGTGACCATCACAAAGCCCTGACCTCAATCCCATAGAAAATTTGTGGGCAGAACTGAAAAAGCATGTGTGAGCAAGTAGGCCTACAAACTTGAGTCAGTTACACCAGCTCTGTCAGGAGGAATGGGCCAAAATTCACCTAACTTCTTGTGGGAAGCTTGTGGAAGGCTACCCGAAACATTTGACCCAAGTTAAACAATTTAAAAGGCAATGCTACCAAATACTAATTGAGTGTACGTAAACATCTGACCCACTGGGAATGTGATGAAAGAAATAAAAGCTGAAATAAAATCACTCTTAATTCTGACATTTCACATTCTTAAAATAAAGTGGTGATCCTAACTGACCTAAGACAGGGAATTTTTATTAGGATTAAATGTCAGAAATTGCAAAAAAACTGAGTATTGGAAAGGAGTATCAAGGAGGTGTATGTAAACTTCCGACTTCAACTGTACATAGTTTTTTTGAACAGCCATGTGTTGCTGATAAGTTAAGGCTGGCATGGCACTTTGTTTTGATTGGTTTGCAGTTTTGTGGGGGAGTTGAATCGAGTTTGTCTCTTGCATTGATACTTTAGTGCTGGTTGTTTGTGCTGCTGGATTGTTGTTTATGTTGATGTTGTTTAGAAGTTGGTTCTTGTCTGTTGAGGGGGCGTTGTGTTGGTAATATGTGAGGTGTAATCTAGTGGAGTCTCTGGAGAGTTATAGCACCACCATCACTATACTTCTTGTGTCCACAAAGAGGGGCTGTTCACAGGGGCTGGCGATGTGCCACACACACACACACAAGTAAACACAATCACAGTCAAGCATGCATGCAAGCGCACAAAAACACAACACCAAATCAGACGGCCCATTCTTGGACGTAAAAACATGCTCAACACATTCCAACAGACTGAACAAACACACAAAACACTCAAAACGCACACTCACACACTCCCACACAAACACCTCAGACTGAGATAAGAGCTTGTTACTGACATTTCTCCATGTGAATTTTGCAGGGTCTGGCTGAATTTGGCCATGGTTGAAACAGAAAGATCCTGGCAAGTCCAGATCACAGTGAAATCTCTAGACGAGTGGGTGGCCAGGGAAGCAGTGAAAGGGAAGCTTTTGACTTGGCAGTGTCTCTGTCATCTCACCGTGTGTGATGGGTCCCACCTGAGCTCTAGAGCAAGGAGAGTGACACACTTCGACCAATAGCTCCCTAAGTGGAGCTCAACGCCGGGCTATTCATCCAGTCTCCAGTGTCACACACACAGACACGTATGTCTCTCTGGCCGGGGTGCTGTCGTCGCTCTCCATCTCCCTTCTTAAAGCCCCCTCACACCCACTCCCGTCCCCACAGCTCACCCTGTCAACACACACACACAGAGCCCTCTGTTCTCCCCATGTGTGAGAAAAAGCGTGGAGAGAAGAGGGGGAGCACAGGAGGGGGGGAAGAGGGGGTGACTGAGGAAAGAAGGAGACAAGAAAATAGGGTGAAATGAGAGGGGGAAGGAGATGGACAGATACCAAGTGTGGCGCAAAAAAAGGTGGGTTTACAGAAAGATTTTATGAGCCAGAAAGCTGGTCTGAAAGGGAGAGCTTGTGTAAAAGTGAGAAAGAGGGAGAAGAAAGCTGGCAAAAGTAGAAGAGAAGGAATGAGGATAAACGGACACACCAACTGGCAAGTGTCTTCACTGACATTTTCAACATGTCCTTGATTGAGTCTGTAATACCAACATGTTTCAAGCAGACCACCATAGTCTCTGTGCCCAAGAACAAAGGCAACCTGCCTAAATGACTACAGACCGTAGCACTCACGTCCGTAGACGTGAAGTGCTTTGAAAGGCTGGTAATGGCTCACATTAACACCATTATCCCAAAATAAACCCACTCCAATTTGCATACCGCTCAAACAGATGATGCACTCTCTATTGCACTCCACACTGCCCTTACCCACCTGGACAAAAGGAACACCAACGGGAGAATGCTATTCATTGACTACAGCTCAGCGTTTAACACCATAGTGCCCTCAAAGATCATCACTAAGCTAAGGACCCTGGGACTAAACACCTCCCTCTGCAACTGGATACTGGACTTCCTGAAAGGCCGCCCCCAGGTGGTGAGGCTAGGTAGCAACACATCTGCCACGCTGATCCTCAACACTGGAGCCCCTCAGGGGTACGTGCTCAGTCCCCTCCTGTACTCCATGTTCACTCACAACTGCATGGCCAGGCATGACTCCAACACCATCATTAAGTTTGCAGACAACAACAGTGGTAGGCCTGATCCCCGATGAGACAGCATATAGGGAGGAGGTCAGAGACCTGGACGGGTAGTGCCAGAATAACAACCTATCCCTCAACGTGAGCAAGACAAAAGGAGAGGATTGTGGACGACAGGAAAAGGATGACCGAGCGCGCCCCCATTCTCATCAACAGGGCTGTAGTAGAACAGGTTGAGAGCTTCAAGTTCCTTGGTGTCCACATCACCAACAAACTAGAATGGTCCAAAACACACCAAGACAGTCGTGAAGCAGGCACGACAAAACCTATTCCCCCTCAGGAGACTGAAACGATTTGGCATGGTTCTTCAGATCCTCAAAAGGTTCTACAGCTGCAACATCAAGAGCATCCTGCTGACTGGTTACATCACTGCCTGGTACGGAAACGGCTCGGCCTCCGACCGCAAGGCACTACAGAGCGTAGTGTGTACGGCCCAGTACATCACTGGGGCTAAGCTGCCTGCCATCCAGGACCTCTACAGCAGGCGGTGTCAGAGGAAGGCCCTAAAACTTGTCAAAGACTCCAGCCACCCGAGTCATAGACTGTTCTTTCTGCTACCGCACGGCAAGCGGTACCGGAGCACCAATTCTAGGACCATAAGGCAACCCCCGCCAACCCCTCTTTTACGCTGCTGATACTTTGTTTATCATCTATGCATAGTCACTTTAACTATACCTCCATCTACATATTACCTCAAATAGCCCAACTAACCGGTGCCCCCGTACATTGACTTTGTATCGGTACCACCTGTATTTAGCCTCGCTACTGTTATTTTCACTGTCATTTTACTTTTTAAAATTTTTTATATTCCCCCCCCTTTCTATAGTTAACCGAATACCTATTTTTTACTTAAAAATTGCACTGAAAAAGTGATGCTCGATTGATTCCAAATATACAGTGCCTTCGGAAGGAATTCACACCCCTTGACTTTTTCCATATTTTCCATTTTTTTTGTCAATGATCTACACAAAATACTCTGTAATGTCAAAGTATAATATCATGAAAAAAAACTAACGTATTACAATACTTTAGTAAATTAGATATTTCTGTATTTCATTTCCCAAAAATGTGCTAACATTTCTTAATTAAAACATGTTTTCACTTTGTCATTGTGGGGTATTGTGTGTAGATGGGTGAGAAAATTCAGGTTGTAACACAAGAAAATATGGAATAAGTCAAGGGGTATGAATACTTTCTGAAGGCACTGTAGCTGCATTGTTGCTTAAATGTGATTGTCTGTGGTCTTGGCAGTGGAATACATCCAGGGAGACAGGGCTGCCTGTTAGGCATCGTTCAGGGCTGACAATGCCCTGCAAAAGTATTCATCCATCTTGGTGTTTTTCCTTTTTTTTTGCATTACAACCTGTAATTTAAATGCATTTTTATTTGGATTTCATGTAATGGACATACACAAAATATTCCAAATTGGTGAAGTGAAATTTAAAAAAAGAACTTTTCAAAAAATTCTATAAAATTCAAAACTGAAAAGTGATGTGTGCATATGTATTCACCCCCTTTTCTATGAAGCTCATAAATAAGATCTGGTGCAACCAATTACCTTCAGAAGTCACATAATTAGTTAAATAAAGTACACCTGTGTGCAATCTAAGTGCCACATGATCTCAGTATATATATATATACACACACACACACACACACACACACACACACACACACACACACACACACACACACACACAACTGTTCTGAAAGGCCCCAGAGTCTGCAACCCAATAAGCAAGGGGCACCACCAAGAATGCTGCACCACCAAGACCAAGGAGATCTCCAAACAGGTCAGGGAGAAAGTTGTGGAGACGTACAGATCAGGGTTGAGTTATAAAAAAAAAAATCTGAAACTTCGAACATCCCACGGAACACCATTAAATCCATTTTTTTTTAAATGGCACCACAACAAACCTGCCAAGGGAGGGCCGTCCACCAAAACTCACAGACCAGGCAAGGAGGGCATTAATCAGAGCGGCAACAAAGAGACCAAAGATAACCCTGAAGGAGCTGCAAAGCTCCACAGAGGAGATTGGAGTATCTGTCCATAGGACCACTTTAAGCCGTACATTCCACAGAGCTGGGCTTTACGAAAGAGGGGCCAGAAAAAAGCCATAGCTTAAAGAAAAAAAATAAGCAAACACATTTGGTGTTCGCCAAAAGCCGCGTGGGAGACTCCCCAAACATATGGAAGAAAGTACTCTGGTCAGATCAAGGAAAACGCTATGTCTGGTGCGAACCCAACACCTCGCATCACCCCGAGAACACCATTCCCACAGTGAAGCATGGTGGTGGCAGCATCAGCATCATGTGGATGTTTTTCCATCGGCAGGGACTGGGAAACTGGTCAGAATTGAAGGAATGATGGCTAAATACAAGGAAATTCTCGAGGGAAAACCTGTTTTCAGTCTTCCAGAGATTTGAGACTGGGGCGGAGGTTCACCTTCCAGCAGGACAATGACCCTAAGTATATTGCTAAAGCAACACTCGTGGTTTAAGGGGAAACATTTAAATGTCTTGGAACCCGTCCAACTTGAAGGAGCTGGAGCAGTTTTGCCTTGAAGAATGGGCAAAAATCCCAGTGGCTAGATGTGCCAAGCTTATAGAGACATACCCAAAGAGACTTGCAGCTGTAATACCTGCAAAAGTTGGCTATACAAAGTATTGACTTTGGGTGGGTGAATAGTTATGCATGCTCAAGTTCTCTGTTTTTGTCTTATTTCTTGTTTGTTTCACAATAAAAAATATTTTGCATCTTCAAAGTGGTAGGCATGTTGTGTAAATCAAATGATACGAACCCCCCAAAAATCTAAGTTTGTAAGGCAACAAAATAGGAAAAATGGCAAGTGGGGTGAATACTTTCACAAGCCACTGTAAATACCATACGAGGGCTTAGATGCCCCAAGAGCACTTAGCACAAGGGACATTTAGCTTGCTATCATTCTAACTTATAAACTGATAATGAGCTCCAAACAAATGAAAGCATAACGTTAGCATTAAAATGTACCATCCCTTAATGTAGCAATCAATCAAAACATATGTGCTGATCCACCGTGATGATCTGCCGCCTCAGCCACACTGTCAATCTATCATCAATGCATCCACTCCTATTTATAGAGTTTCTTGTGGTCTCGGCTAAAGAACTTTTGTTATGTCGTGATCATGAAATAAATAAGTTCTGATCGACTTAACAAGGGATTTCATATGTCCTCTCTGGACTTCCATATGATGCAGCCACCACAATGCTTGAAAATATGGGGAGTGGTACTCAATAATGTGTCATATTGGATTTGATCCAAACATAACACTTTGTATTCAGGACAAAAAGTGAATTGCTTTGCCAAATCTTTTGCAGTATTACTTTAGTGCCTTGTTGCAAACAGGATGCATGTTTTGGAATATTTTTGTTCTGTACAGGCTTCCTTCTTTTCACTCTGTCAATTAGGTTAGCATTGTGGAGTAACTACAATATTGTTGATCCATCCTCAGTTTTTTCTTATCACAGCTAATAAACTCTAACTGTTTTAATGTCACCATTGGCCTCATGGTGAAATCCCTGAGAGGTTTCCTTCCTCTCCGGCAACTGAGTTAGGAAGGATGCCTGTATCTGTAACAAAGGTAAATCAAGTTACTTTTGAAATCTCTCTTTCTCTGACTATCACTGAAGCGTACAAATTCCTCTTCTTCCTTGCTTAAGCAAGTTCTGTCTGACGCTGGCATCATAACTGAGAAGAATCAGAGAAGTGATGCTTTTAATCAAAATGTTATCTCGGCAGGCTTTTTATTTGAGAGAAAAAGTGGTTGAAATTGACCCTGTGTACCGGTACACCATCCAAAGTGTAATAAATAACTTCACCATACTCAATCTGTTTTTTTGTTTTTTGTTTACCCTTCACAATTCCACTTTGACATTATGGGGTATTGTGTGTAGGTCAGTGACAAAAAAAACTACAGTTAATCAATTTTAAATTCAAGCTGGTTACAACTTAATGTGTGAAAAAAAATCAAGAGGTGTGAATATTTTGAGAGCACTGTACTACAGGAGTTCAGGAGAGAAACATGAAAGCAGAGAGCGAGTGTGATACTGTCGATCTCATAGGAAAGAGGAAAGGATCATCTTAATGTGATTATCAAGGCACTTAACCTACTAATGTATCCATCTCTGCTAGCAGATCATTACATTAGCTAAACAGTACACCGTTCTGCCAATCAGGGTCCCTCGAGTTCACTGGAAACTCAATTGAGCTGAGCAGAATTGATTCTTCACTGTGTGTTGAACCATATCACAACACCAGCCAGGTCGGCTGGTATCACTGACCTTGTAGTCTCTTCCAAATTTAAAGAGCAACTGCCCCTAAAAACAACTTCTTGTTTAGAAAACAGCCTATGTGGCATCGATACGAGTCATTCTACTGTCAAAATTTACTACAACTGTAAATAGAATAATTTTGGTCGTAAAGTTAGTTTTGTCTAAAACTTTGTTTTGTGAGACTTGTAGTTGTGACTACATCACAATGTAAATTAAGGTTGGGTTTGTTTCAATCTTGCCAACAGCTGGCAGCACACAAGTAATCATCAATTCGGAGTCCAGGTTCATGCGACCCAATCGTAATATCCGTGGTAAATTTGGGTTGACTTTGGATATCCCTATGGAACTCGTTAGGGACCATTGGTAAATTACACAATGAACATGTTACAATTCTAATAGCTCCAAATTTCAATGATTTAAAACCCTCCAACTATAAATTCATATACAAATATTGAAAGCATGTAATGCGAACTAAAAGGTATGCAACATGATAAGTCCCATTTAGATTGTATAATTTATTGATGGTCTCTAACTAGCCCCAGAGAGAGCCTATCCGAAGTCAAACCAACTTTGCCACCGTCACCTACCAGCCGACTGAAGCTAAATAATTTGTGTAACTCATCCTACCTGTAAAAAAACACACACACACACACACACTCTCTCTCTCTCTCTCTCTTGGGAAAAATGCAGTGTCTTAGACCGCTGCACCACTCGGGAGGCCCATCTTTCTCTTCCTCAACTCACCCAACTCTTTCTGACACCAACCAATGAGCCCCCTCTCTTTGTATTTACTGTAGCCAGCATCCTCACCCACTGAGCACCGACAGACACCGGACAGCCATGGACGTTGGGTCAGTCCACCCTGGCCTTGATGTTAACGTCCGCAGACGGACCGGACCAAATCTGAACCTATTATAGATGTATGTTTGGATAACACAGTACAGTAGTGAGTAGGGCACAGTACAATACTGAGTACAGTATACTGTACCCTCTGTTGTATTGTACTGCACTGTGATGTCCAAACTTGTGAAACATCAGGAGAATGACATTCACATTTATAATGATTCATTTCCGTGTAGTACAGATTAGGAACCCATGATTTAATTCCGTTACCGGGTGTAAATCCACTTCAATCACCATGTCATAGCTGACACCCCATTCTTTCTGCAGACATCTTTGAATCTTGCATAAAAACCTGAGCAAGAACACCGTAATTTACGTTATCAAAGTTGGTATCTGCGCAGTTCATTTTTAAAAATGTGTGGAAATTGGTAAAAGTCACCCTTGTGCAAACCTTGAAATCAATGTTTTTTGTTTGGCATACATTTTAAAGTGAAGAAACTGAGTCAAAGCGTAATTCGGTGACAGTGGAATTGCCCATAGGTTATTGGTAATCCTAGATCTATTTGTACCGTCTTGCCAACGCATATGGTAATTTTCACACCAATTGTATTTACATTTTATCAAGGAGTCATACTGAGACATTGGTCTCCTTTACATATGAACCCTGAATTGCAGAAATACATACATCATAATACAAAATGGAAGCAGAAAGAAAAACGCAGTCATAAAAAACTAACACATTGATCAATAATAAGTAATAAGTATAATAGTAATAAGGTCCTCGATCAGCTTTCTGAATGGACCTAGAGGCACCAGAACATCACATTCATCAGTAATAAGGTCCTCGATCAGCTTTCTGAATGGACCTAGAGGCACCAGAACATCACATTCATCAGTAATAAGGTCCTCGATCAGCTTTCTGAATGGACCTAGAGGCACCAGAACATCACATTCATCAGTAATAAGGTCCTCAATCAGCTTTCTGAATGGACCTAGAGGCACCAGAACATCACATTCATCAGTAATAAGGTCCTCGATCAGCTTTCTGAATGGACCTAGAGGCACCAGAACATCACATTCATCAGTAATAAGGTCCTCGATCAGCTTTCTGAATGGACCTAGAGGCACCAGAACATCACATTTAATAACATTTTGAAGCTTGTTCTACAAATAAGGTGTAAGAAAATAAAAAAGATGACTTCTCTGACCAAATACATTTCCTGAGCCATTCCTGAGACTGTATGATTTACCACACCCAGTGTCGTCTGAAAGTATTCAGACCCCTTGACTTTTTACACATTTTGTTACGTTACAGCCTTATTCTGAAATGGATTAAATAAAAAAAAGTCCTCAGCAATCTAGGTCAAAGGAACTGTCCGTAGAGCTCCGAGACAGGATTGTGTCGAGGCACAGATCTGGGGAAGGGTACCAAAACATTTCTGCAGCATTGAAGGTTTCCAAGAACACAGCAACCTCCATCATTCTTAAAAATGGAAGAAGTTGGAACCACCAAGAACTTCCTAGAGCTGGCTGCCCAGCCAAACTGAGCAATTGGAGAAGAAGGGCCTTGGTCAGGGAGGTGACCAAGAGCTCTGACAGAGCTCTAGAGTTCCTCTGTGGAGATGGGAGAGTCTTCCAGAAGGATAACCATCTCTGCAGCACTCCACCAAATCAGGCCTTTATGGTAAAGTGGCCAGACGGAAGCCACTCCTCAGTAAAAAGCACAAGACAGCCCGCTTGGAGTTTGCCAAAAGCCATCGAAAAGGACTCTCAGACCATGATGAAACCAAGATTGAACTCTTCGGCCTGAATGCCAAGTGTCATGTCTGGAGGAAACCTGGCACCATCCCTACGGTGAAGTATGGTGGTGGCAGCATCATGCTGTGGGGATGTTTTTCAGCGGCAGGGACTGAAAGACTAGTCAGGATCGAGGGAAAGATGAACGGAGCAAAGTACAGAGAGATCCTTGATGAAAACCTACTCCAGAGCGCTCAGGACCTCAGACTGGAGCGAAGGTTCACCTTCCATCTGGACAACAACCCTAAGCACACAGCCAAGACAATGCAGGAGTGGCTTTGGAACAGGTCTCTGAATGTCCTTGAGTTGCCCGGACTTGAACCCGATCTAACATCTCTGAGAGACCTGAAAATAACTGTGCAGTGATGCTCATCATCCAACCTGACAGAGTTTGAGAGGATCTGCAGAGTAGAATGGGAGAAACTCCCCAAATACAGGGGTCCCAAGCTTGTAACAGCCGTAGCGTCATATCCAAGAAGACTCAAGGCTGTATTAACTGCCTAAGGTGCTTCAACAAAAGTACTAAGTAAAGGGTCTGAATACTTATGTAAATGTCATACTTCCATTTCTTTTTTTATACATTTGCAAAAATGTCTGTCATTATGGGGTATTGTGTGTAGATTGAGGGGAAAAAAACAATAGAATACATTTTAGAATAAGGCAAAATGGAACAAAATGTGGAGAAAGAGGTCTGAAAACTTTCAGAATGATCTGTATTTGCCCATTGTAGAAGTGCTCAGAAAGTTACTTTTTAAAATCTTAATGACAAAACATTCAAGCAATAAAGGTGCTAAGAATTGACCCATTTTGCATACCATGAGACATCCATGTCTTTGTCACCGGAAAACATAAACGGTTGAGATTGATATCATTGAAAAACTTACAAAACAGTTTTTTATAAACATACCTTAAAAACGTCAATTATCAAAAAAGGCATCAACTCCAATTGTACCGTGTTTTGGTGTGCCCACCATCAGTTCAGACACAAATGCTCTTGAATAAAGGGCGTGTTTCATATTTTTGTTGATACAGTACATGTACTAAAATTGGAATACAATTGAAATAGTAACTTTCAAATTATTCCACAAAGATGGTTGGAGGTCCACACATCAGAGAATGTTGACCTGAATGGGAATATCTGTTGTTTTAAATTATGCAGTCAATTCTCCCTAGGAAACCTTTTGAAATCATAGAAATCTAGATAATAGAATAGACTCTGTCCGTTGAAGATGACATTTGACGGTGGCAGCCATCTTTGTGTTAGTAAAAATGTAAATTCAATTTAAACATCAATGGTGTAACAACTAAATTGCAGTGGTCTGAAGGATAGGTCCATTCTATAAATTATATTTCTATGATTGAAATGACACCCACCCTGTATTCAAGAGCATGTATCTCAGCTGATAGTGAGCACAATAACAAAATACTGTGAAAATAGGGTCTAAGCTACAAAATATGCAAATATGAAAAAAAATATGAGTTTACGTGTTTTTAGATATTTGATGTTAAAAAAAGAAAAAAATATCAATTTCTATTCAAATATTTTTCTAGAAATTATAAAATTGTTTGACAACCCTGTTTTTGATTGAATTCAAATAGATTTACTCTCCTATGAACTTCACATTGGTGCTCATGAGTCCTTTTACGTGGAAATCCAGGTTCAGCAGTCAGAGATAACCAACCTCGGACAGACTACTTTAGTCATACTATTTTAGGATAACAGGGTGGGTGGATACACTCATTCTCAAATCCTTTCATGTATCCTTCAATCCCATCAAACTGCAATATTTAATGAATACATCTGTCCATACAACTTCATCAAATCCTTCCCTGTGCATTTATCCATCCATCCATCCATCCATCCATCTCCTTTCCATCCCCTCCCTTGTATTCCTTCTTCCCCCACTCAGCCCAGTAGAGTCCCACTGGATCAGCAGTGTAATGCCCACTCTGCCCCTCTATTCACGGGCTGCTGTCCAGCCTTTGTCCTGGGTCCAGCGGAGTGCTCCAGCTCTCCCCCATCCCTCCCTCCTTCCATCCACACTGACTGCGGGGCTGAACTAAATCAGCTTGTGAGGCTTTAGCCATTAGCCACTTTGATGTGCTGCCCCAGGCCTCTGCTTCCACCACAGGCAGGAGTAATGGAGCTTTAAAAGGAGGCTAAGCTACTGGGGTGCAACTGGGCTGGGCTGCTGCTGGAGTGGACTGGGACTGGGCGGGGCTGAGCTGCTACTGGGCGGGGCTGAGCTGCTACTGGGCTGGGCTGCTGCTGGAGTGGGCTGGGCTGCTACTGGGCTGGTGGGTGGGGGTGTGCAGGGAATGGGAGGGGATCCCAGGCCAGAGAGATGGACCTGTGTGTTACACTGGATACTGGATGAATATCCCGGCGTTGAGCTCCACTAGGGAGCTATTGCTCTAGAGCTCAGGTGGGACCCACCACACACAGTGAGATGACGGACAACGCCCACTCAAAAATCAAATCAAATGTTATTGGTCACATACACATGGTTGGCAGATGTTAATGCGAGTGCAGCGAAATCCTTGTGCTTCTAGTTCTGACCGTGCAATAATATCTAACAAGTAATCTAACAATTTCACAACAACTACCTTATACACACACAAGTGTAAAGGAATGAATAAGAATATGTACATGTAAATATATGGATGAGCGATGGCCGTGCGGCATAGGCAAGATGCAGTAGATGGTATAGAGTACAGTATACAGTTGAAGTCGGAAGTTTACATACACCTTAGCCAAATAGATTTAAACTCAGTTTTTCACAATTCCTAAAATTTAATCATAGTAAAAATCCCCTGGCTTAGGTCAGTTAGGATTACCACTTTATTTTAAGAATGTGAAATGTCAGAATAATAGTAGAGAGAATTATTTATTTCAGCTTTTATTTCTTTCATCAAATCAAATGTATTTATATAGCCTTTCATACATCAGCTGATATCTCAAAGTGCTGTACAGAAACCCAGCCTAAAACCCCAAACAGCAAGCAATGCAGGTGTAGAAGCACATTCCCAGTGGGTCAGAAGTTTACATACACACAATTAGTATTTGGTAGCATTGCTTTTAAAATTGTTTAACTTGTGTCAAACGTTTCAGGAAGCCTTCCACAAGCTTCGCACAATAAGTTGGGTGGATTTTGGCCCATTCCTCCTGACAGAGCTGATGTAACCGTCAGGTTTGTAGGCCTCCTTGCTTGCACACGCTTTTTCAGTTCTGCCCACACATTTTCTATAGGATTGAGGTCAGGGCTTTGTGATGGCCACTCCAATACCCTGACTTTGTTGTCCTTTAGCTATTTTGAATCAACTTTGGAAGTATGCTTGGGGTCATTGTCCAGACCCATTTGCGACCAAGCTTT
The DNA here is from genome assembly GCF_018296145.1 of Oncorhynchus tshawytscha. NCBI lineage: Eukaryota > Metazoa > Chordata > Actinopteri > Salmoniformes > Salmonidae > Oncorhynchus > Oncorhynchus tshawytscha. The sequence continues at coordinate 39,175,616 of NC_056454.1, forward strand.
AACTTCCTGACTGAGGTCTTGAGATGTTGCTTCAATATAGCCACATAATATTCCATCCTCATGATGTCATCTATTTTGTGAAGTGCACCAGTCCCTCCTGCAGCAAAGCACCCCCACAACATGATGCTGCCATCCCAGTGCTTTACGGTTGGGATAGTGTTCTTCGGGCTTGCAAGCCTCCCCCTTTTTCCTCCAAACATAACGATGGTCCGTATGGCCAAACAGTTGTATTTTTGTTTCATCAGACCAGAGGACATTTCTCCAAAAAGTACGATCTTTGTCCCCATGTGCAGTTGCAAACCGTAGTCAGGCTTTTTTATATCGGTTTTGGAGCAGTGGCTTCTTTCTTGCTGAGCGGCCTTTCAGGTTATGTCGATATAGGACTCGTTTTACTGTGGATATAGATACTTTTGTACCTGTTTACTCCAGCATCTTCACAAGGTCCTTTGCTGTTGTTCTGGGATTGATTTGCACTTTTCACACCAAAGTACATTAATCTCTAGGAGACAGAACATGTCTCCTTCCTAGTACTTGCGTACTATTGTTTCTACAGATGAATGTGGTACCTCCAGGCATTTGGAAATTGGACCTAAGGATGAACCAGACTTGTGGAGGTCTACAATTTGTTTTCTGAAGTCTTGGCTGACTTCTTTTGATTTTCCCTTCATGTCAAGCAAAGAGGCACTGAGTTTGAAGGTAGGCCTTGAAATACATCCACAGGTACCCCCTCCAATTGACTTAAATGATGTCAATTAGCCTATCAGAAGCTTCTAAAGCCATGACAATTTTCCAAGCTGTTTAAAGGCACAGTCAACTTAGTGTATGCAAACCTCTGACCCACTGGAATTGTGATACAGTGAATTATAAGTTAAATAATCTGTCCGTAAACAATTGTTGGAAAAATTACTTGTGTCATGCACAAAGTGGATGTCCTAACCGACTTGCCAAAACTATAGTTTGTTAACAAGACATTTGTGGAGTGGTTGAAAAATGAGTTTTAATGACTCCAACCTAAGTGAATGTAAACTTCTGACAACTGTAAATATGAGTAATGTAGGGTATGTAAACATTATATAACATGGCATTGTTTAAAGTGACTAGTGATACATTTATTACATCCAATTTTTATTATTAAAGTGGCTAGAGATTGAGTCAGTATGCTGGCAGCAGCCAATCAATGTTAGTGATGGCTGTTTAACAGTCTGATGGCCTTGAGATAGAAGCTGTTTTTCAGTCTCTCGGTCCTAGCTTTGATGCACCTGTACTGACCTCACCTTCTGGATGGTAGCGGGGTGAACAGGCAGTGGCTCGGGCGGTTGTTGTCCTTGATGATATTTTTGGCCTTCCTGTGACATCAGGTGGTGTAGGTGTGCTGGAGGGCAGGTAGTTTGCCCCTGGTGATGAGTTGTGCAGACCTCACTACCCTCTGGAGAGCCTTACGGTTGTGGGCGGAGCAGTTACCTTACCAGGCAGTGATACAGCCCGACAGGATGCTCTCAATTGTGCATCTGTAGAGGTTTGTGAGTGTTTTCGGTGACAAGCCAAATTTCTTCAGCCTCCTCAGGTTGAAGAGGCGCTGTTGCGCCTTCTTCACCACGCTGTCTGTGTGGGTGGACCATTTCAGTTGGTCTGTGATGTGTACGCTGAGGAACTTAAAACTTTCCACCTTCTCCACTACTGTCCCGTCGATGTGGATAGGGGGGTGCTCCCTCTGCTGTTTCCTGAAGTCCACGATCATCTCCTTTGTTTTGTTGACGTTGAGTGGGAGTTTTTTTTCCTGACACCACATTCCGAGGGCCCTCACCTCCTCCCTGTAGGCTATCTCGTCATTGTTGGTAATCAAGCCTACCACTGTAGTGTCATCTGCAAACTTGATGATTGAGTTGGAGGCGTGCATGGCCACGCAGTCATGGGTGAACAGGGAGTACAAGAGAGGGCTGAGAACGCACCCTTGTGGTGCCACAGTGTTGAGGATCAGCAAGGTGGAGATGTTGTTTCTTACCCTCACCACCTGGGGGTGTCCCATCAGAAAGTCCAGGACCCAGTTGCACAGGGCGGGGTCGAGACCCAGGGTCTCAAGCTTAATGACAAGTTTGGTGGGGTATTATGGTGTTAAATGCTGAGCTGTAATCGATGAACAGCATTTTTACATAGGTATTCCTCTTGTCCAGATGGGCTAGGGCAGTGTGCAGTGTGATTGCGATTGCGTCGTCTATTGGGGCGGTAAGGAAATTGGAGTGGGTCTTGGGTGTCTAGGGTGTCAGGTAGGGTGGAGGTGATATGATCCTTGACTATTCTCTCAAAGCACTTCATGATGACGGAAGTGAGTGCTACGGGGCGATAGTCAATTAGCTCAGTTACCTTAGCTTTCTTGGGAACAGGAACAATGGTGACCCTCTTGAAGCATGTGGGAACAGCAGACTGGGATAGGGATTGATTGAATATCTCCGTAAACACACCAGCCAGCTGGTCTGTGCATGCTCTGAGGATGCGGCTAGGGATGGGAGTCTGGGCTGGCAGCCTTGCGAGGGTTAACACGTTTAAATGTTTTATTCACGTTGGCCGCGGTGAAGGAGAGCCCGCAGGTTTTGGTAGCGGCCCGTGTCAGTGGCCCTGTATTGTCCTCAAAGCGAGCAAAGAAGTTGTTTAATTTGTCTGGGAGCAAGACGTCGGTGTCCGCGACGGAGCTGGTTTTCTTTTTGTAATCCGTGATTGACTGTAGACTCTGCCACATACATCTCGTGTCTGAGCCGTTGAATTGTGACTCTAATTTGTCTCTATAGTGACGCTTAGCTTGTTTGATTGCCTTGCGGAGGGAATAGCTACAATATTTGTATTCGGTCATGTTTCCGGTCTCCTTGCCCTGATTAAAAGCAGTGGTTCGCACTTTCAGTTTTGCGTGAATGCTGCCATCAATCCATGGTTTCTGGTTGGGGAAGGCTTTAATAGTCACCGTGGGTAACATCATCACCGATGCACTTGCTAATAAACTCACTCACCGAATCAGCGTATACATCAATGTAGTTGTCTGAGGCTGTCCGGAACATATCCCAGTCCACGTGATCGAAGCAATCTTGAAGCGTGGAATCCGATTGTTCGGACCAGCGTTGAACAGACCTGAGCACCGGTGTTTCCGGTTTTAATTTATCTCTATAGGCTGGGAGCAACAAAATGGAGTCGTGGTCAGATTTGCCGAAAGGAGGGCGAGGGAGGGCTTTGTATGCGTTGCGGAAGTGTAGCAATTATCCAGAATGCTGCCAGCCCATGTCGATCATTCGATATGCTGATCAAATTTAGGGAGCCATGTTTTCAGATTAGCTTTGTTAAAATCTCCAGCTACATTAAATGCAGCCTCAGGATATATGGTTTCCAGTTTAAATAGAGTCCAATGAAGTTCTTTCAGGGCCGTCGAGGTGTCTGCTTGGGGGGGGGGGATATACACGCTGTGATTATAATCGAAGAGAATTCTCTTGGTAGATAATGTGGTTGGCATTTGATTGTAAGGAACTCTAGGTCAGGTGAACAAAAGGACTTGAGATCCTGTATGTTGTTATGATCACACCACGACTCGTTAATCATAAGGCATACACCCCCGCCCTTCTTCTTACCAGAGAGATGTCTGTTTCTGTCGGCGCGATGCGTGAAGAAACCGGGTGGCTGTATCGACTCTGATAACATATCCCGAGTGAGCCATGTTTCCATGAAACAGAATGTTACAATCTCTGATGTCTCTCTGGAAGGCAACCCTTGCTCGAATTTCGTCTACCTTTGTTTCAAGAGACTGGACATTGGCGAGTAGTATACTCGGGAGCGGTGAGCAATGTGCCCGTCTACGGAGCCTGACCAGAAGACCGCTCCATCTACCCCTTCTGTGGCGCCGTTGTTGTTTTGGGTTGCCTACTGGGATCCGATCCATTGTCCTGGGTGGTGGTCCAAACAGAGGACCCGCTTCGGGAAAGTTGTATTCCTGGTTGTAATGTTGGTAAATTGATGTTGCTCTTATATCAAATAGTTCCTCCCAGCTGTATGTAATAAGACTTAAGATTTTTTTGGCTAACAATGTAAGAAATAATACATTAAAAAAAAAATACTGCATAGTTTCCTAAGAACGTGAAGCGAGGCAACCATCTCTGTCAGCGCCAAAAGCTTCCCTTTCTCTGCTTCCCTGGCCACTCACTCATCTAGAGATTTCTCAGTGATCTGGACTTCCCAGGGTCTTATTATCTGTTATCTCAGTTTAAGGTGTTTGTGTTTGTGTGAGTTTTGAGTGAGAGTGTGTTTTGTGTGTGAATGTCTGTAAATATATTATATTTGTTCAGTCTGTTGGAAAGTGTGTTTTTATGTCAGCAAATTGGCCATCAGATTGAGCTTTTTTGTGCGCTTGCAAGCGTGCTTGACTGTGATGTTGTTTACTTGCACTTGTGTGTGTGTCAGAAATGTTTCTTTATTTCAAGGAGAACCGAAGGAGAGGAGAAGGAACGTGTTATGGGTTCTAACTAATCCCCAATCATCAGGCAGGTCCAGTGTTGATGTTAATACTAAAGCTAAAGCCCACTGGTTTGGCCTAAAGCCCAGAACAACAATGAAACAGATCATAGGTGGGTGATTAAGGACATTAGTTCTAATCCTTAATAATCTGTTTAGCTCTACCTCACACTGAAACATCTTTCTCAGAGGCTCTGCAGCAGAGAGCATGGTAATCAGTCAGCCTGTCTATCTATCTATCTAGTGGAATGCACTGGTACTGGAGGTCATGGGAGACACATGGCCTGGTCCTGGAGGTCGTGGGAGACACTTGGCCTGGTACTGGAGGTCGTGGGAGACACTTGGCCTGGTACTGGAGGTCGTGGGAGACACTTGGCCTGGTACTGGAGGTGGTACTGGAGGTGGGAGACACTTGGCCTGGTACTGGAGGTCGTGGGAGACACTTGGCCTGGTACTGGAGGTCGTGGGAGACACTTGGCCTGGTACTGGAGGTCGTGGGAGACACTTGGCCTGGTACTGGAGGTCGTGGGAGACACTTGGCCTGGTACTGGAGGTCGTGGGAGACACTTGGCCTGGTACTGGAGGTCGTGGGAGACACTTGGCCTGGTACTGGAGGTGGTGGGAGACACTTGGCCTGGTACTGGAGGTCGTGGGAGACACTTGGCCTGGTACTGGAGGTCGTGGGAGACACTTGGCCTGATACTGGAGGTCGTGGGAGACACTTGGCCTGGTACTGGAGGTCGTGGGAGACACTTGGCCTGATACTGGAGGCCTGAGTACTGGCCTGATACTGGAGGTCGTGGGAGACACTTGGCCTGATACTGGAGGTCGTGGGAGACACTTGGCCTGATACTGGAGGTCGTGGGAGACACTTGGCCTGATACTTGAGACACTTGGCCTGATACTGGAGGTCGTGGGAGACACTTGGCCTGATACTGGAGGTCGTGGGAGACACTTGGCCTGATACTGGAGGTCGTGGGAGACACTTGGCCTGATACTGGTCGTGGGAGACACTTGGCCTGATACTGGAGGTCGTGGGAGACACTTGGCCTGATACTGGAGGTCGTGGGAGACACTTGGCCTGATACTTCTACACCTGCATTGCTTTCTGTTTGGGGTTTTAGGCTGGGTTTCTGTACAGCACTTTGAGATATCAGCTGATGTACGAAGGGCTATATAAATACATTTGATTTGATTTGATACTGGAGGTCGTGGGAGACACTTGGCCTGATACTGGAGGTCGTTGGAGACACTTGGCTTGGGAAAAATACAGTATCAACAGCAAGCATCAAATGTGGCTAAGATCCCCCACATAGAATAAAGATAACTCTGACACAGCCAGACAAGCAACACATAAAGGCATGAAAAGCATTAGGCACAGCAGTCCTTTTAATTCTTGACCAATGAGCATCAAATTAAAAACATATATCTGTTGTATTTCCAGACACTTTTTGGAGTATTCCTGTTATTCAACAGTGTGTGGATGTCTATCTATTCTACACAGGCCTAGAGCCAGACACGTGGCACTCTGACATAGCAGAGAGAGAGTTATTCTTGTGATGTGCTTTTTGCTTTGCCTCTGAGACATCTGCAGGCCAGGTGCTCCGCACTCGGGAATGGAGCTCAGTCCCGTTCAGGGTCATGTACGCTCCAAAAAAAGACCCCCAGGACATCTATTATACAGCTTCTCTCTGTCTCCAGTCACCGCTCCTCATTTCAATAACATGTTCAAGGTATTTAGGGTTGAACTTGACAACCTGTACCACAGTCTTATTATGTACATAGTAGTACTAGACATATCATTTGATATTTAAAATAAGTAGTACAGTATTTCAATAAGGTATATGAGGCCATGTTTTCTTCTTGACCAGGTTTCGGTTGGTATGGAAGTCACCACCAGCCTACACAGACTGAGACTCCTATATCCAGTTGAACTGGTCTTGGTCATATTTGGCTGGTGTGGAGGAAACTCATGACTTTCTGCTGATCTCCCAAAAAAAAGCAGTTTTGAACAAACACACACACACGCTTGTTGAGAATATACTCAAATGAATCCCGGCTATGTCCAGATACTAAAATGGTCTGTGCTGTAGAATAAGAGTGACTGTATGAACTCTATCAACTAGTGGGCTTTAATCCCAACCCCTGGGCTGGGCGCCATGCCACTCTTTACTGTGTCAGCCCAAACCCAATAACCCATGCAGACCTATCTAATCACATCTAAAGCTCATAGCCATGATGACACAGAGGTACCACAGTGAGCAAGAGAGTGGTGGCTCCCCAGAGAGTCCCAGTCTACAGACCAATATGTCATTTGTATTAGAGCAGGGTTTCCCAAACTGGGTCCTGGGGTGAGCGTTTAGGGCAAACTGGGTCCTGGGGTGAGCGTTTAGGGCAAACTGGGTCCTGGGGTGAGCGTTTAGGGCAAACTGGGTCCTGGGGTGAGCGTTTAGGGGTTTTTGCCCTAGCTCTACACAGCTGACCAACTCATCATCAAGCTTAGATGATTTGAATCAGATGTGTAGTGCTAGGGCAAAAAGACTAACCCCTGTATTAGGATGGTATTGATGACCATTATTTGATTTCAACACCATTGTTTCGATTCTACCGAACACTTTATAAACCAACACTCAATTCAAAAGGACACCAGCCACTGTTAACAAGGGTTTACTTAATCATAATTTCCCTTCCAAATAGGCCACCATGGGTACAACATCAACCGGCATGAGTCTCCAAAACTCTTCATGTCGGGATTACACAAAAAAAAATATTATGTTTGACGAAGGTCTGTTGTGGCAGTTCCAGATGATCATGAATCATATTCTAATGTGGTGGCAGGTGTCTGCAGTAGTAGGTACTGTATCGTTCATCCCACATGGATGCGCGCACGCACGCAAATAAAATCCTGACCTATTTCTCTGGATAATAAAATGACAGCGGTTGCTAAGAGAACAGAGAGTAGCCAGAGCACAGGAACCAGGATACACACATGTAGTTCGTTCCAATTAGGTTCAGCCCAAAGAAAGACGCTTGTATTTGAAAAACAAATCTTCAATTTGTAAGACAATGTTTGAAAACGAAAAGCCATACATTGTAAAAATGGGGGCAAGACTTCGAAGTAGCCCAGGCTATTTCATAAGAAAATAGTCATTCATGTTTATTTGTTTTCTTACATTCAGTTAGTGTAGCAGAGTCAATATCTAAAGAAACATTGTTTAGAATAAATCCAGAGTAGCCCGTTTTGTTTTATCAATGAATGTGAGATGATATCCTAACGCATAACGTTACCTTCCAAACTGAAGTCCAGTAGCACATACTCGTAAACGGTGTCTGTTATGGTCTCCACTTGCGGTCTCTTCAGAGTGGAGTATATCTTCCCGGGGCTACTGTCCTCTGGGTCTTCCAGTTTCCTCAACCCGCAGCCCATAGTGCCGTGGCGGGATATCCAGCTCACACTAACAGGGCACGATGACAGTTAGCCTACAAACAGAGTTTTGCTATTGCTATAAAGTTAACCGGATTGCTCCATCCAGGGTGGGTTGACGGTATAAAGCCGTTTGACGTTGCCCCCGGATAATCACTGTCATAGGCAACCAAATAACGCACAATAAAAAATATGCAATTTTATATTTTTCTGTAAATAGTTATTTTTCAACGCACCGTGCGCCTAAAAGCGTGAAGCTCTCGTTCTTTGGAGAAAAAAACATACAAAGTTACAATAATTGAGAACTCCACCACTGCGCGCGAGCGGCTACTTTGTTACGAACGTCTACTTATTGGCAACAAATCCACTTTTAGTTTTCTTTTCGCCTATCAAATTATATTATTCGTATCATCCACTTAAAAAAACGAGAGTGATTTTAGTAAAGCCGAATAATAAATGTGTGAGTGATTCATGAAAGCCAAAGCGTGGCTGCTCGCAGGAGGGAGAAAATATGGGAGGACCGAAGGCGAGGAGGTGATTTGTGCAGCATGATATGGCCTGTATTTTAATGGCTGCTTGGTTTATTTACTAAATATAAATATTTCTGTAGACTATAGATGTAGCACACTGGGCACAGACGTCAGTTCGTCTATTTTTGATTTAGGCTCAATTTGGTTGAGTTGTCAACTAACATAAATTCAACATGAAATGTCACTATGACATGGGATTTAGGTTGACAGTTGGTTGAGAACAAGACGAAACACCCTTACTTTGATGACTTACTGCAAATCAACATCATCACATTCAATTGTTGGATTGAAAAGGACCTGGAAACAACGTTGATTCAACCACTTTTTGCCCAGTGAAGCCTAGTGATGTTGGGCTCTATAATCTTTATAGAAAAATCTTTGCAGGTTCTCAATGAAGTTGTTTTATGTGATGAGGCAATACTCATGTACATTTACAACGCCAGTAGATACTTTTGAGTGCATTGCTATGACTCAAAGCCACTGGAGATCACTAAAGTTCAAAGAAAGTGAATGAAACTTGTGACCAAGGCATGACTTCACCTGCTCAAAGATTTATACACCAAATCCTTTATTTCACCAGTCATTTTCATTATGACACTGTTGGACCATGATCACCTATACAGATGGACCATGATCAACTATACAGATGGATCATGATCACCTATACAGATGGACCATGATCAACTATACAGATGGACCATGATCAACTATACAGATGGACCATGATCAACTATACAGATGGACCATGAGCAACTATACAGATGGACCATGATCAACTATACAGATGGAACATGATTAACTATTCAGATGGACCATGATCAACTAGATCAACTATACAGATGGACCATGATCAACTATACAGATGGAGCACGATTAACTATACAGATGGACTATGATCAACTAGATCAACTATACAGATGGACCATGATCAACTATACAGATGGAGCACGATTAACTATACAGATGGACTATAATCAACTAGATCAACTATACAGATGGACCATGATCTTCCTAGTTCAAGGAAGATCATGGTCCACCTGTATAGTTGACAGTCAGTCTATTGATCCAGCTTTTCACTACTTGTCAACAATGAATTGGAGGACCATTATTGACTCTGAGCAAGAGGTTATTGAGAGTGGTGGGCATTTTGTCCATTTCAATTGAAGCTGTTTTACCAATGGAAAATGATTTCCCTTAGATGAATCAATTCTAATACGTAATATCCCTATCACTAGACATGGGAACTAGACACAATCAGTAATATGCATTTGAACCAAATTGACTCAAATTAAGTCTGTGTGTTTGTGTGGGTGGGTGTGTCTCTCTCTATTTCTCTCTCACACACACAGACTGTGTGTGTGGTGGTGCAACATGCAGTCAACACACGTCTGATTGTTGAATTGTAACTGGGATCATTGAAGCAGCTGAGAGCGAGCCATTATAACAGCTGGAGGTCCTTATGGGTTAAGGCAACAGCACCAGGTTTATTTCACCATTATTTAACCAGGTAGGCTAGTTGAGAACAAGTTCTCATTTGCAACTGCGACCTGGCCAAGATAAAGCAAAGCAGTTAGACACATACAACAACACAGAGTTACACATGGAGTAAACATACAATCAATTTATATACAGCATGTGCAAATGAGGTAGGATAAGAGAGGTAAGGCCATGGTGGCAAAGTAATTACAATATAGCAATTAAACACGTAATGGTAGGATGTGCAGAACATGAATGTGCAAGTTGAGATACTGGGGTGCAAAGGAGCAAGATAAATAAATAAATACAGTATGGGGATGAGGTAGATTGGATGGGCTATTTACAGGTGAGCTATATACAGGTACAGTGATCTGTGAGCTGCTCTGACAGCTGGTGAGGGAGGTAAGAGTCTCCAGCTTCAGAGATGTTTGCAGTTCATTCCAGTCATTGGCAGCAGAGAACTGGAAGGAGAGGTGGCCAAAGGAAGAATTGGCTTTGGGGGTGACCAGTGAGATATACCTGCTGGAGCGCGTGCTACGGGTGGGTGCTGCTATGGTGACCAGTGAGCTGAGATAAGGTGGGGCTTTATCTAGCAGAGACTTGTAGATGACCTGGAGCCAGTGGGTTTGGCAACGAGTATGAAGCGAGGGCCAGCCAACGAGATCATACAGGTCGCAGTGGTGGGTAGTATATGGGGCTTTGGTGACGAAACGGATGGCACTGTGATAGACTGCATCCAATTTGTTGAGTAGAGTGTTGGAGGCTATTTTGTAAATGACATCGCCGAAGTCGAGGATCAGTAGGATGGTCAGTTTTACGAGGGTATGTTTGGCAGCATGAGTGAAGGATGCTTTGTTGCAAAATAGGAAGCCGATTCTAGATTCTAGATTTGGATTGGAAATGTTTAATGTGAGTCTGGAAGGAGAGTTTACACTAGGTATTTGTAATTGTCCACATATTCTAAGTCAGAACAGTCCAGAGTAGTGATGCTGGACAGGCGGGCAGGTGCGGGCCGCGATCGGTTGAAGAGCATGCATTTAGTTTGATTTGCATTTAAGAGCCGTTGGAGGCCACGGAAGGAGAGTTGTATGGCATTGAAGCTCATTTGGAGCTTAGTTAACAGTGTCCAACGAAGTGCCAGAGGTATTCCAAATGGTGTCGTCTGCATAGAGGTGGATCAAAGAATCACCAGCAGCGGGAGCGACATCATTGATATATACAGAGAAGAGAGTCGGCCTGAGAATTGAACCCTTTGCCACCCCATAGAGACTGCCAGAGGTCCGGACAACAGGCCCTCCGATTTGACATACTGAACTCTATCGGATAAGTATTTGGTGAACCAAGCGTGGCAATCATTTGAGAAACCAAGGCTGTTGAGTCTGCCAATAAGAATGTTGTGATTGACAGAGTCGAAAGCCTTAGCCAGGTCAATGAATACGGCTGTACAGTAATGTCTCTTATCGATGGCGGTTATGATATCGTTTAGGACCTTGAGCGTGGCTGAGGTACCCATGACCAGCTCTGAAACCAGATTGCATAGCGGAGAAGGTACGGTGAGATTCGATATGGTCAGTAATCTGTTTGTTAATTTGGCTTTCAAAGACCTTAAAAAGGCAGAGTAGAATAGATATAGGTCTGTAGCAGTTTGGGTCTAGAGTGTCTCCCCCTTTGAAGAGGGGGATGACCGCGGCACCTAACAGCACGAGCTCAGAAGATAGATGGGGAGCAATCAATTCACATATGGTGTCCAGGGCACAGCTGGGGGCATAGGGTGGTCTATAGCAAGCAGCAACGGTGAGATACTTGTTTCTGGAAAGGTGCATTTTTAGAAGTAGAAGCTCAAATTGTTTTTGGTACAGACCTGGATAGTAAGATAGCCTGCAGAGTTCTATCTCTTCAGTAGATTGCAACACCGCCCCCTTTGACAGTTCTATCTTAGAGAAAAATATTATAGTTAGGGCTGGAAATTTCAGGGTTTTTGGTGGTTTTCCTAAGCCAGGATTCAGACACAGATATGACATCCAGGTTGCCAGTATGTGCTAAAGCAGTGAATAAAGCAAACTTAGGGATTAGGCTTCTAATGTTAACATGCATGAAACCAAGGCTTTTACGGTTACAGAAGTCAACAAATGAGAGCACCTGGGGAGTAGGAGTGGAGCTAGGCACTGCAGGTCCTGGATTAACCTCTAAATCACCAGAGGAACAGAGGAGAAGTAGGATAAGGGTACGGCTAAAGGCTATAAGGACTGGCCGTCGAGCACGTTCAGAACAGAGAGTAAAGGGAGCAGGTTTCTGGGCATGTTAGCATAGATTCAAGGCATAATGTACAGACAAAGGTATGGTAGGAAGAGAGTACATTGGAGGTAAACCTAGGCATTGAGTGAAGAAGAGAGATATAGTCTCTAGAGACGTTTAAACCAGGTGAGGTCATCGCATATGTGGGAGGTGGAACAACATGGTTGGTTAAGGCATATTGAGCAGGGCTATACGCTCTACAGTGAAATAAGACAGTAATCGCTAACCAGGACAGTAATGGACAAGGCATATTGATATTAGGGAGAGGCATGTGTAGCCAAGTGATCGTATGGGTCCAGTGAGTGGTTGGGCTGGCTGGGGACATGGCGATTCAGACAGTTAGCAGGCCGGTGCTAGCAGTTAGCAGGCCGGGGCTAGCAAGCTAGCATAAGGGCCTTAGAGGGACGTTGTGATGGGGGAAAAGTCTGTTTTTGCCTCCTGGTGCGGTGACGTCGATAGACCAGTCGTGGAATTAGTAGGGTTCCAAGTAGCAGAGGGGTCCAAGAGCTTTCCGAGCTAAAGGTTAGCCGACTGATAGCTGGTAGCTAGTTAGCTTCAGTTGAGGTAATGCAGGTCGGAGGTACATAGAAATACTTTAGAGAAAACAGATCCACACCACATTGGGTGAGGCGGGTTGCAGGAGAGTATTTTGAAGTTGAGGTTTAGGAAAAATATAAAAAATAATGCGAAGAAAAATACTTAAAAAGATATATACATGGGACGAGACATGACAAAGACGTCTGACTGCTACGCCATCTTGGACATGATGTTGACTGGTTCATACTGATCATACTCTGATCCAAATTAGTGCACTCCTGATTACAACATCTGCCTCGTTAGAATGAGCCTCCAGGATAGTAATGACTTTTGTCCTGTAATATCTTAACATAGACCTGGTAAATCTGTATGTCTTCTGATTTCATTGCAGTCATAGGCACAAAAATGGAAACATTGATTAAGAAGGTGCATATGGTTATTGTTTTGTAGTATATTGGGAGCTCTTGGTAAGACTTTGCTTTCACTTGACTCTCAACAATGAAAACATGAAAGCATGTCACAGAGACCGTGATGGAGTGGAAGGTTATTCTCCTTTTATAAGCACGTTGTCAGGATTAACAGATGGCAAGAAAGAAAGGATGTTGCCAAACGGAGGTAATAAGAGGAGGAAAGCTAAGAAATAACAACACAAATTCTTGAACAGTAAATGTATATCCCTTTGTCTGGAAACTGTCAGAAAGATGTCTAACCAGACACCGAGCTGGACCGATCAGAACGACAGGAAACTGTCAGAAAGACGACTAACCAGACACCGAGCTGGACCGATCAGAACGACAGGAAACTGTCAGAAAGACGACTAACCAGACACCGAGCTGGACCGATCAGAACGACAGGAAACTGTCAGAAAGACGACTAACCAGACACCGAGCTGGACCGATCAGAACGACAGGAAACTGTCAGAAAGACGACTAACCAGACACTGAGCTGGACCGACCAGAACAACGAAGAAGAAGAAGAAGACGAGCCAGCAAACTGGCTGCTAATATACAGAGTATCCAATGGTCTCTACTACACAGTTACAGCAGAGTTAAAACAGTCATGGACAGAACTATATACAGTACAGTTGGAAATTGTAGCTCTTATGTACTTACTGTATTCAATCAAGGCCATCACAGGAGACTATACTGTATTTGTCCAGAGAACAGTAGCCATTGATTCCCTAACCGGGGTGCCAGTCTGGTTTTGTAACAGCCAGATGACAACCCGGATACTTGGACAGAAGCAGACCGTCACCCCGGCTAGCCAGTAGTCATTTTCATTTATGTCTCAGTCAAATGGTTTGGACACCACATGCTACATGTCTTTGTGGTCTGGAGGAATGTTCAAAAATAACCTCAGTGGAGAAAGGCTGAAGACTGGATGTGCATCCCAAATAGCATCCTATTCCCTATGTAGTGCATTACTTTTGACCAGAGCCCTTTATGGGCCCTATGTCAAAAGTCATGCACTACAATAGGGAATAGGGTGTCATTTGGGAATCAGACTGGAACTTTCAGACAGGAAACCACTGTGATTCTAGAGTCTCACACAGGCCAGGCCAGAGCAGAGGACAGCAAGAAGGAAGCCAGGGCCTTCTTTAAACACTGTATACATCAGTACATTAAACACCCAGGACCTAAACAATACATTCCTCTCTTCCCCTGCCAGGCTGAAGGGCTGGTCTCTGGTATACATCATATGCACATAGCTGAGTGAAAATAAACTCCTCTCCTGCTAAACAAGACTACTAAATAGCTAATCAAATGGCTACCCAGACTACCTGCATTGATCCTTTTTTTGCACTAACTCTCTTTCACCGACTCTATGCAAACACACTGTGATCTACCCACACACTCACACATACTGACACCCAACACACACACACACACACACACACACACTACATATGCCCACACACACATAACATGCACACACATGCATACAGATGCAACACACTCACACACACTTTCACACTCACCACATACAATACGCTGCTGCTACTGTCTATTATCTATCCTGTTGTCTAGTCACTTTACCCCTACCTACAGTATACTGCTGTTACTGTCTATTATCTATCCTGTTGCCTAGTCACTTTACCCCTACCTACAGTATACTGCTGTTACTGTCTATTATCTATCCTTTACCCCTACCTGCAGTATACTGCTGCTACTGTCTATTATCTATCCTGTTGCCTAGTCACTTTACCCCTACCTACAGTATACTGCTGTTACTGTCTATTATCTATCCTTTACACCTACCTACAGTGTACTGCTGCTACTGCCTATTATAAATCCTTTACCCATACAGATGCAACACACTCACACACACTTTCACACTCACCACATACAATATGCTGCTGCTACTGTCTATTATCTATCCTGTTATCTAGTCACTTTACCCCTACCTACAGTATACTGCTGTTACTGTCTATTATCTATCCTGTTGCCTAGTCACTTTACCCCTACCTACAGTATACTGCTGCTACTGCCTATTATAAATCCTTTACCCCTACCTACAGTATACTGCTGCTACTGTCTATTATCTATCCTGTTGCCTAGTCACTTTACCCCTACCTACAGTATACTGCTGTTACTGTCTATTATCTATGCTGTTGTCTAGTCACTTTACCCCTACCTACAGTATACTGCTGTTACTGTCTATTATCTATGCTGTTGTCTAGTCACTTTACCCCTACCTACAGTATACTGCTGTTACTGTCTATTATCTATCCTGTTGCCTAGTCACTTTACCCCTACCTACAGTATACTGCTGCTACTGTCTATTATCTATCCTTTACACCTACCTACAGTGTACTGCTGCTACTGCCTATTATAAATCCTTTACCCCTACCTACTGTATACTGCTGTTACTGTCTATTATCTATGCTGTTGTCTAGTCACTTTACCCCTACCTATATGTACATAGCTACCTAAATGACCTCGTACTCCTGCTCATTGACTCAGTACTGGTACTCCCTGTATATAGCCATGTTATTACCTCGTACTCCTGCTCATAGACTCAGTACTGGTACTCCCTGTATATAGCCATGTTATTACCTCGTACTCCTACTCATCGACTCAGTACTGGTACTCCCTGTATATAGCCATGTTGATTTTGCTCGTTATTGTTATTCACTGTGTATTTATTCCTCATGTAACTATTTTTATTTTTATTTTTGGATCTTTAACTTTGCATTGTTGGAAAAGGACCAGTAAGTATGCATTTAACAAATAAAAATGTATTTGATTTATAATAGGGTGTTTGATTGTGTGTGTGCGTGTGCGAAAGCATTAGTCTTAACCTGCTGTCTACGAAGCATGTGGCAAATACGATTTGATTTGTAATGTTGTGTCTGTGTGTTAATATGGTGTTTGTGTGTGTTTGAGTGTGACAGAAGGACATTTATTTATTTATTTCACCTTTATTTAACCAGGTAGGCAAGTTGAGAACACCTTTATTTAACCAGGTAGGCAAGTTGAGAACAAGTTCTCATTTACAATTACGACCTGGCCAAGATAAAGCAAAGCAGTTCGACACAGAGTTACACATGGAGTAAAACAAACATACAGTCAATAATACAGTATAAACAAGTCTATATACGATGTGAGCAAATGAGTTAAGATAAGGGAGGTAAAGGCAAAAAAAGGCCATGGTGGCAAAGTAAATACAATATAGCAAGTAAAACACTGGAATGGTAGATTTGCAGTGGAAGAATGTGCAAAGTAGAAATAAAAATAATGGGGTGCAAAGGAGCAAAATAAATAAATAAAATAAATACAGTAGGGAAAGAGGTAGTTGTTTGGGCTAAATTATAGGTGGGCTATGTACAGGTGCAGTAATCTGTGAGCTGCTCTGACAGCTGGTGCTTAAAGCTAGTGAGGGAGATAAGTGTTTCCAGTTTCAGAGATTTTTGTAGTTCGTTCCAGTCATTGGCAGCAGAGAACTGGAAGGAGAGGCGGCCAAAGAAAGAATTGGTTTTGGGGGTGACTAGAGAGATATACCTGCTGGAGCGTGTGCTACAGGTGGGAGATGCTATGGTGACCAGCGAGCTGAGATAAGGGGGGACTTTACCTAGCAGGGTCTTGCATGCAAGTGTGTCGGTGTGTGTGTAGTGTAAGTGTGACAGAGGGAAACCATGTTGTTGTCTTTCAAGGGAAACATGTGTTACTTGTTTGATTAGTTGAATTATGTTGCCACCTAGTGTCCGACAATGTTATAACTCACAGTTTGAGGAAGTAGTCATGAATGCGATTTACGTACACTGAGTGTACAAAACATTAAGAACACCTGCTCTTTCCATGACATAGACTGACCAGGTGAATCCAGGGGAAAGCTATGATCCCTTATTGATTTAACTTGTAAATCCACTTCAAGCAGTGTAGATGAAGGGGAGGAGACAGGATAAATATGTATTTTTAAGCATTGAGACAATTGAGACATGGATTGTGTATGTATGCCATTGAGAGGGTGAATGGGCAAGACAAAAGATTGAAGTGCCTTTGAACGGGGTCTGGTAGTAGGTGCCAGGTGCACCGGTTTGTGTCAAGAACTGCTGTGTTTTTCACACTGAACTGTTACCCGTGTGTATCCAGAATGGTCGACTACCAAAAATGAAATCCAGCCAACTTGACACAACTGTTGGAAGCATTGGAGTCAACATGGGCCAGCATCTGGAATGCTTTTCGGGGGGGGTGCAACTCAATATTAGGAATGTTTGGTATACTCAGTGTACTTAACACTATGGTGGTTGATCACAAGTCCATGTTCCAAATTAAACTTCTATGTGATTCTATCAATAAAAATGTCAGGATCCCAGTGCTAGGAACTCTAACCCCCCTGTCCCAAACCTTATCCCCATCCCAAACCTTAACCCTATCCCAAACCTTAACCCCATCCCAAACCTTAACCCTATCCCAAACCTTTACCCCATCCCAAACCTTAATCCCATCCCAAACCTTATCCCCATCCCAAACCTTAACCCTATCCCAAACCTTAACCCCATCCCAAACCTTAACCCTATCCCAAACCTTTACCCCATCCCAAACCTTAATCCCATCCCAAACCTTAACCCTATCCCAAACCTTAACCCCATCCCAAACCTTAATCCCTGTCCCAAACCTTAACCCCATCCCAAACCTTAACCCCATCCCAAACCTTAACCCTATCCCAGACCTTAACCCTATCCCAAACCTTAACCCCATCCCAAACCTTAACCCCATCCCAAACCTTAACCCTATCCCAAACCTTAACCCCATCCCAAACCTTAACCCCATCCCAAACCTTGAACCCATCCCAAACCTTAACCCCATCCCAAACCTTGAACCCATCCCAAACCTTGAACCCATCCCAAACCTTAACCCCATCCCAAACCTTGAACCCATCCCAAACCTTAACCCCATCCCAAACCTTAACCCTATCCCAAACCTTAACCCCATCCCAAACCTTAACCCCATCCCAAACCTTAACCCTATCCCAAACCTTAACCCCATCCCAAACCTTAACCCCATCCCAAACCTTGAACCCATCCCAAACCTTAACCCCATCCCAAACCTTGAACCCATCCCAAACCTTGAACCCATCCCAAACCTTAACCCCATCCCAAACCTTGAACCCATCCCAAACCTTAACCCCATCCCAAACCTTGAACCCATCCCAAACCTTAACCCCATCCCAAACCTTGAACCCATCCCAAACCTTGAACCCATCCCAAACCTTAACCCCATCCCAAACCTTGAACCCATCCCAAACCTTAACCCCATCCCAAACCTTAACCCTATCCCAAACCTTAACCTTAACCCTATCCCAGACCATAACCCCATCCCAAACCTTAACCCCATCCCAAACCTTAACCCCATCCCAAACCTTAACCCCATCCCAAACCTTAACCCTATCCCAAACTTTAACCCTATCCCAAACCTTAACCTTAACCCCATCCCAAACCTTAACCCTATCCCAAACCTTAACCCTATCCCAAACCTTAACCCCATCCCAAACCTTATCCCTATCCCAAACCTTAACCCTATCCCAAACCTTAACCTTAACCCCATCCCAAACCTTAATCCCTGTCCCAAACCTTGAACCCATCCCAAACCTTAACCCCATCCCAAACCTTAACCCCATCCCAAACCTTAACCCCATCCCATCCCAAACCTTAACCCTATCCCAAACCTTAACCCCATCCCAAACCTTAACCCCATCCCAAACCTTAACCCCATCCCATCCCAAACCTTAACCCTTCCCTACTTTCACTAGGGTTAAGGTGATACCCTCGACAAATGTGGAATACTGAAGTGAGAACGTGAGATCTTGTTGCAGAGGAACAAAACATTAATCCTCCAGAATATAGGCCACATTAGGCCTAAAAATAATGTATATCTGTGGTTAAGAATGAATGGGGGAAAAAACTGAGGTTTTTGTGGGAGAAACACATTCTGTACTACATGCAGACTGCATTAGAGTATAGTGAGTGGTTTGGAGAGCAGGTGTGTATCTACCGGTCTTCACGCCCTAGCACAGAATGGGTCAGAAAGATAGAAAGTGAAAGAGACGAGAGGGAGATGGAGTGAATAACAGAGGGACATCGCATCTGCTACTTTCCTCCACTCCCTATTACAGTAAGAGAGTAGGAGGAGGAGGATGGAAAGAGCTATGGGAGAAATATAACAAGATGATAGTGATATAAGGCAGGAAGTAGAGAAACAGCAGTCATCAGTTATAGCCTCTGCTTGCTATGGACCCAATGACCTTACACATCTCAACACCTGCAGTACAGCCAGAAACTCCCCAAGACACTGCAGTACAGCCATGCACACAGATGCACACACTCACTCACTCACACACCTGCCCTGGCTCATGCACATACACACACACATGCACATACATACACACATACACACATACGAGTGTGTGCACGCACGCACACAAACAGAAATGCAATAGGGGTGAAGGAGAGGTCCATTTTTAGAGCAGTGAATTATTTTATTTTTTACTATCCTCCTGACATTGAAAGATTTATCCTGTTTTGAACAAGCATCTGCTAATGCCTAAATAGAATCAGGTAGCAGAACAAAACTCTTTCAATTGTGATTAATAACCTGGTTAATCTGAATAATCTGGGTTTACAGTAACAATCCTTCAAACTGCTGATCCTCTTAAACACCAGTAGGATCTGTCTATCAATAGGTTTGCATCTCACTCTTTACTCCATCCATAGATTACTCACGTGATATCAAAGCGCCACTGAGGAGCCATCAAATATACACAAAGCACACAATCATATTTGTTTGTTTGTTTTCCTTTCATGTGGTGACTATACCAAATGGCTTTGAGTTGAAAAAAAACAAGTTTTTAAAAAATCCAATAAAACATTCACAATCATCTCAATAACTAATATTCAGAAGTTATCAAGTTACAAAAAAGTGTGTGTACGTGTTGTTTAGCATTTATAAATATACAGTACTGAAATATAATATTTGTTTAACTTGTTTGTATAAAGCCATTTGAATTGGCACGTGGATATTGAATATCCAACTCTGGAATTTGCCCTAGCAGTGACAGTGATGGAAAACACCAGGACTGGCCACCCAGAAGAGAATATTCTTTTGTTGGCTGTCTTTGCCAAAACTCTCCGTTGAGTGTTCTCAGTCCTCCAAAATTACTCATGTTCAATAAACGTTTCCAAAATGTGGCTCTAACAGAATTGTCTGATTAGAACAAAGGGCCTTGGCCCTTACCAAAAGGAGTGTACTACATAGATAACAGGGTATCATTTGGGCAGCCATAGTCTACTACAGAGAAGTTAAGAGTATGAATAAATGAGTGTGTTAACAATATGTGACTGTATCTATTCAAATCTAGGCCTATGTGTTTCAGTTATAAAGTGTTTATGTTTGTCTAGAACAGTGTGCACATCTCTGTTGGAGTGAGACACATGTAAGTGTATATTAGTGGTGTGTGTATATTAGCGGTGTGCGTATGTGTGTATATTAGTGGTGTGTGTGGGTATATTAGTGGTGTGTGTGTGTGCATGTGTATTTACGTGGTGTATGTGTATATTAGTGGCGTGTGTGTGCGTGTGTGTGTCGTCAGTCATGGGGCAGAGTGTGTTCAGGGAGAACTGTTCCTTGGCACCAGGGGCTCAACTGTCACTGGGGACAGGGGACATGTCCCCCCACATTCTGAAATTGTATTTTTGTCCCCCCCTCCCAGTTTTATAATTGGAATGTGATATAAAACGAGGCAACAGTGTGCTTTAGGACCATGCGGACGCCTCCGAGAGGGCAGGTAAGCCGTTTGGAGTATTTATCCGACTGGATACATTTTTTAATAATAATAATGATGCCCCCCCCCACCTCTAAAACCAAAGTTGCGCCCCTGCTTGGCATCAACAAGTCTTTTTCAAGGCCTGATGAGGGAGACAGCAGACCAATTCACAGGCCCAGGCTGGCCATCCACACACACACACACACACACACACACACACACACACACACACACGTACACCACTAATACACACACACACACACACACACACACACACACACACACACACACACACACACACACACACACACACACACACACACACACACACACACACACACACACACACACAGCACTGAGCCTCCAGAATACTCATCTCTCTCTCTTCTTTAACACCAGCATGACACATTACATGAAGGCACCAGTTTCACCATGGCTAGGCTATACAGAGAGTTGAATGTCAGTTGGACTTCTCTCAGTGCCCTCTGAAGCAATTCAATCTCTCTAACTTCATGGTGTCATCGGTGCCTTAGGGACCTGTAATATAGACAATGTAAAATGAATGGGATTAAGGTAACATATTATAAGAATATATATTAATTTAAGCGCTATTTGGTTTTTCACACCGAAAAGCATGTGCAATATCTTGTGTATATTGGTTTGACCCATAAGGAGAGATGATAGACCTATGGAAAATAGTCCATATTTTTCCTCCAATGAATGGATTTCAGTCAAAAAGCCAACCACAACAAGAACGTCTATTTTCCAAGAATGGTCTCGTTCACTTGCAGTGTTTCTGAAGCGTGGATATTAGCAGCGAGTTGCAAGGGGTGGACTCGAGCGCTAATTACCCGAACGGCCTACATACATGCCATAGCGCGCCCACGTGCCACATCTCAACTCCTGGCTAGACAATTTCAGTTGTTGCGAACACCTGCAATAAAGAATGAGAGGCAAGTGAGCTTTTAACGAACTCACACCTACCTGCAAACTATTCCACCTCAACGAAAGGGACACATGAACTTTTGCTCAAGTCAATAGGAGAGACCAATTGATGGGCATATACTTCTTCAATCTATGGAGGTGCTCAGTTCAATCATAACTCTCCATTTAAAATACAAAGACGACAAATATGCCTAAATGACTGTAGCCTATGTACACTGAACAAAGATATAAACGCAACATGTAAAGTGTTGGTTTCTGATTCATGAGCTGAAATAAAAGGTCCCAGAAATGTTCCATACTCACAAAAAGCTGATTTCTCTCAAATATTTATGCACACATTTGTTTACATCCCTGTTAGTGAGCATTTTGTCCTTTGCCAAGATAATCCATCCACCTGACAGATGTGGCATGTCAAGAAGCTGATTAAACAGCATGATCATTACACAGGTGCACCTTGGGCTGGGGACAATTTAAAGGCCACTCTAAAATGTGGAGTTTTGTCTTGTATTTTCTATTTTTATTGGTTGGCTTTAGGCTTATATATTTGACTTAGTTGAGATGGAAGTTAAAGGCCTACTGCTGCATTGGCCTATAAGCTATCTCTGAGTTCGATGCTCTCATTTCTTTAGCCGCCAATGGATCACAGTGTATCAATGTGTCCATATGGCAGAGGCTGGTGTTCTCCATTAGTTGAATTTAAATGTTTAGATTTTTTTTTTCTTCAGCTTTTTTTAATGATTAAGCAGGTGACATTGATTTTAAGAAACAAAAACGTTATTATTAAAATGAAACTGTTCCATGAAAATGCGCATTGGCTATGAAAATAATGATAACTGGCACTCAGATCAGTAGAAATGATAGGATAAATTGTGAGCTTACCCAAACTTGAAACTCACCTGCTGCCTATGGTCAGCTCAGGGCCTGTTCTAGCCTTTTTGGGGCCCTTAGCAAGAGTTTTTCAGTTTTAAAGTTAATTTCCTCCAAGTCTAGGAGGCCCCCATTGACTTATGCCATGTTAATATGATATCTGAGTGAGAATGACTAACAAATCAATGGGGGCCCCTTGGAGGCTAGGGCCCCTGGGCACATGCCCTGTGTGCCTTGATTGGTATTTGTCCATGATTGTTACAAGTTTAGATTGCTGTCTAGACTAACTACCAATCTAAAAATAGTTAGCTGAAATGGCTGATTAAGTGACTGTCAGTGACTGACATAACAAGAGAAAAACTCCTGATGCACAACCACATTTCCAAATTGCACCTGTATCCTATTCTTGCAGCTGTATCCTACTATTCTTACTCTCAATAGTTAGTTAAGACCTGACTGAGTTCCTTTTTTGAGGGGTCGGACCCCTTTAGTGACCAGGGGGGCAGGAGCCCCTGGGAAAACCCTTAGCCCCCATTGGAATGAAAATCAAATGCCCATGCAACTGATTCGTTCTGGCGCCAGCCGTGAATGTGTCCCTCTCTAGTGAGTACCTCCTGCCTTTCCTTGGGGTCCGCTGACCCTAGCCCTCTCCTCGCGACCAGAACATGTGGTACGCTTCCAAAATGAGGCATTCCAGAGCCAGCGACATCTGACTCCACCCATCCAGCATTGTTTTGTCAAATGCGTGCGTTTTGGAGCTACGAGTACCAAATACCCATGTGTATTGGTTGCTTGGCGCGTCAATTATGATTTCTAGAATAAGTGGGAGGAGCAACGCCAGAGAGAGGTGGGGAGGACTAGAGGCGGCGCAGCTGTCAGTTGTGTTCGTCCTTCTCGTCAAAATCTGTTGCAGACTCGACTAAAGTGTTTAGCAGCTCAGTGTACTTTGAGAGCTTAACCAATGTACGGACCTATGGGAGTTAAATATTGTTCTCCCCATAACAACATATATCACAGCGTAAAGTTGACTGCCTTGCACTTTGGTAACTGTTGGATGGTAAAGGTAGACTGAGTTGGCTTCTTTGAGCAGGAAGGTTAGGCTACCCTGGAAGACTACACCTAAATACGTGTGTTGTTTTAAGGATTTTTATGCGAAGTTTCTTCTTCCCAATGTTAATCTATCATTGAGTGCGAGGTAGCATCGCTGGAAGCATACAGGACTGCTGCCAATCTGTGAGGTTGGGACTTGTTGCGTGAAAAACACATCCCCCGGGAATAGTGTTTTCGGGTAAACCCTTTTTTTAAACCAATTTGCATTCAAGTCGGTGCGTGTCAGTGGTGTTTTGATTTCACAACAGGACAGATTATCGAGTGTCTGTGGTGGGTGTTCCCCAATCCTCTGATTCTAGTCCTGACAGTATACAAGTCAGGTCGACTTTGTGGAGACTGGAGAGCGAACATGAGACTGGATGTGATGGACTTCAGGCGTGATTAAAGAAATTGAAGTAATTACCTAGGCCTACCCAACTGCCTGACCGGAGCGGCTCTAATGGTCTAACGGAACAGCCCTCGCCAGATGTGCGCTGGAGTCCAGTTCCGTGGTTCATATTTTTGGAAAGGCGCAGCAGACACCTCCATAGCCTACCCGTGCACTTATATGTAAATAAATGGCACCCATAATACGTCGAATTTAGTGATTTTCTATAGCCTGTAACTGCTGAGAAGATGTCGGAGCAAGAGCGCTATGGGGACGGACTGTGCGACGATGGAGCTCCGGAGATCATCCCGCCGAGAGCGTCCAGGACGGGAAGGCGGAGCGGAGTCATCCTCCCTGGCCAGGACAACGATACCATCGTCCTGGAGGCAGTGAGGGCAGCCCCACGCAGGAGCAGCATCATCAAGGTAAAATAGATTAGTTACTTAAAGGGATGGTTGAGGCTACATGTAATGATAACACTGGCAAAATCTATCTTAACGATTTAGGTTAACAGATCTGTTTCACACAATCACCTGCTTTTACCTGAGCCATTTGTTTACCTTAGTTCACCCGCATAAAATAGCCAGGCTTCAAATTAAAAAGCCATCGGCTAATGCAGTAGTTCCCCACCTATTTTGGTTACTGTACACCAACTGAATTTTGTTCTGCCTGGAGTACCCCTGAAGTATCCCCTCGTGCATTTTACCAGTAGGCATATGGTCTCATGTGTCTTCTCAAGTATCCCCTGTGGATTGGCCAAGTACCCCCAGGGGTTATGTTACTCCTGGTCGGGAACCACTGGGCTAATATAATAGCACAGGAGCTTTCCATTGCACTGTTCATAATGTGTATTCATCCACTTAAAATGTCTCTGCAACAGACACTAGACATGGAGCCGCCGGATAAAGGACGGTGGGTAATGAATAGAAGTAGGATAGGCTACAGTGGGTTGTGATTACATTAGCGTGTGAACATGAACAAGCACCAGACAAATGCCAATACTCTTCAGAGACTGTCTCAATTTGGGTCTCAGACATATTAATTCCTCACACTGCACATCAAAATCAGTTGTGTACATTTAACTCTGAAAGTGTATTTTCAGTGAACATATGAGTCCCACTGAACTGGTGATAAAATAACACTTTGGAGATTGTTAAAGATTTAACTCTGTTGCGGTGTTCCCCATTCAACATTTAGTGTTCAATTTAACTTAACTGTGGTGTTTGCCAGTGGTGTAAAAATATGTCAAAGTACTACTTAAGTAGTTTTTTGGGATATCTGTACTTTACTTTACTATTTATATTTTTGTCAACTTTTACGAAACTACATTCCTAAAGAAAATAATATACTTTTTACTCCATACATTTTCCCTGACACCCAAAATACTTGTTACATTTTCACAGGAAAATGGTCCAATTCACACACTTATCAAGATAACATCCCTGGTCCTCCCTACTGCCTCTGATCTGAAGGACTCACTAAACACCTACTTTGTTTGTTAAATGATGTCTGAGTGTTGGAGTGTGTCTCTGGCTAGCCGGCAATTTAAAAATGCTTAATATAAGGAATTTGAAATGGTTTATATTGTTACTTTTGATACTTAAGTCAATTTGAGTAATTCCATTTACTTTTGATACTTAAGTATATTTAAAACCAAATACTTTTAGACTTTTACTTGAGTCATTTTCTATTAAGGTGTCATGCTTGAGTAAAAGTAAAGATATTTGAGTACTTTTTCCACCACTGGTGTTTGCATAGCCTTACTGTAGATTAATATGCAATACCTATAGTGTAAAACATGATTTAGAGTAAACTGGACTAACTTTGCTCTATGACAATATTTCTATCATTAGGCCTTACTTTGATGGCCTAGTTTAGCACAGTGGTGTTAAGAAACTCCTGGTTTACAGGCCACATCAGGTCTGCAAGTCACATTAAGATGGCTTGCAAAGTGATAAATAAATTATTTTGGAATTCAGAGTTAGGATATCCAACAGTTGACATTTGTGTTCACCAGCAACCAGCATTTAGAATGACTGTCAGCGTTAGGAAAGTTTATAAGAAGATTACCTAAACCAATTGAACTGGAACAACAATTTCAGTAACGGGTGCAAAAAATGTATTATATTTATCCTTGTGTAGCATAAGATTAATCAATCAATCAATGTACATGCAAAAACAGATATTAAAGACTTCTTTTAAAAAATTTTTTTTTCTACAATAGAGAATGCTGGGAAATATGATAAGGATGGGCATGGTTTTGATGGGACTGTTTTACTCTCCAAAGTAAAACAGGCTTTTAACACCAAAACTGGGGGTTAATTTACACTCTTGCAGAGTGAATTTAACTCCTGAATCAACACTAGAAATGTTACACTGAAAAATCAACACTGGCCATTTTTCTGTGTGGATGACAATCTTATTGAGGACTTATAAGAACTGTTTCTCATTTTCGAGGAGAGAAACTTGCAGGGCGCCATGGTTAGGCTATAATGGTGTTCTGAAACTGAAATGATGTCAGCCTTTTGGTCTCAGTTCGTTTGGATATATACTGTAGGCAACAGCAGGTGCCACTCGTGGTATCGTTTTGATTTTAACTGTCACGCACTGCATTCTTTTCTGCACTGAAATTGGCCAAAGAATGTAGGCTACACATTGAGTGAACAACCTGTGACGCCCGCCCGCACCTACTCCTGACAACAGCGCACATTCCACGCGCCGAGTGATCTCAATTCAGGCCCACACAGAGCATCTCACACATGTGTATTCACATGCCAAACCTGTGCCTAACCTGTACCATTATGCTCACTTTATTTCCATTTCACAATGGAATTATGATTAACCTGAATATGCCAAAAACACACCCTCATAGAAGTTGTCTTCCAAAAGAAGCTCTCACCAGCACAGATTTAAATTCCAATTTCTGATCATCAACAATGTTTGAATAGTTGTTGTCAACTTAGGTAACCTGTTTATAAAACAATACCAATTCAGAGCATCCAATGAAGAATGATCCTGCCCTCTACAGTGAGGGGAAAAAGTATTTGATCCCCTGCTGATTTTGTACGTTTGCCCACTGACAAAGAAAGAATCAGTCTATAATTTTAATGGTAGATTTATTTGAACAGTGAGACAGAATAACAACAAAAACATCCAGAAAAACGCATGTCAAAAATGTTATAAATTGATTAGCATTTTAATGAGGGAAATAAGTAATTGACCCCTCTGCAAAACATGACTTAGTACTTGGTGGCAAAACCCACATTTCTTGTAGTTTGTCACCAGGTTTGCACACATTTCAGGAGGGATTTTGTCCCACTGCTCTTTGCAGATCTTCTCCCAGTCATTAAGGTTTCGAGGCTGACGTTTGGCAACTCGAACCTTCAGCTCCCTCCACAGATTTTCTATGGGATTAAGGTCTGGAGACTGGCTAGGCTACTCCAGGACCTTAATGTGCTTCTTCTTGAGCCACTCCTTTGTTGCCTTGGCCGTGTGTTTTGGGTCATTGTCATGCTGGAATACCCATCCACTACCCATTTTTAATACCCTGGCTGAGGGAAGGAGGTTCTCACCCAAGATTTGACGGTACATGGCCCCATCCATCGTCCCTTTGATGCGGTGAGGTTGTCCTGTCCCCTTAGCAGAAAAACACCACCAAAGCATAATGTTTCCAGCTCCATGTTTGACGTTGGGGATGGTGTTCTTGGGGTCATAGGGAGCATTCCTCCTCCTCCAAACATGGCGAGTTGAGTTGATGCCAAAGAGCTCCATTTTGGTCTCATCTGACCACAACACTTTCACCCAGTTGTCCTTTGAATCATTCAGATGTTCATTGGCAAACTTCAGATGGGCATGTATATGTGCTTTCTTGAGCAGGGGGACCTTGCGGGCGCTGCAGGATTTCAGTCCTTCACGGCGTAGTGTGTTACCAATTGTTCTCTTGGTGACTATGGTCCCAGATGCCTTGCGATCATTGACAAGATCCTCCCGTGTAGTTCTGGGCTGATTCCTCACCGTTCTCATGATCATTGCAACTCCATGAGGTGAGATCTTGCATGGAGCCCCAGGCCGAGGGAGATTGACAGTTCTTTTGTGCTTCTTCCATTTGTGAATAATTGCACCAACTGTTGTCACCTTCTCACCAAGCTGCTTGGCGATGGTCTTGTAGCCCATTCCAGCCTCGTGTAGGTCTACAATCTTGTCCCTGACATCCTTGGAGAGCTCTTTGGTCTTGGTCATGGTGGAGAGTTTGGAATCTGATTGATTGATTGCTTCTGTGGACAGGTGTCTTTTATACAGGTAACAAACTGAGATTAGGAGCACCCCCTTTAAGAGTGTGCTCCTAATCTCAGCTCGTTACCTGTATAAAAGACACCTGGGAGCCAGAAATCTTTCTGATTGAGAGGGGGTCAAATACTTGTTTCCCTCATTAAAATGCAAATCAATTTATAACACTTTTGACATGCTTTTTCTGGATTTTTTTATTCTTCTGTCTCACTGTTCAAATAAATCTACCATTCAAATTATAGACTGATCATTTCTTTGTCAGTGGGCAAACGTACAAAATCAGCAGGGGATCAAATACTTTATTCCCTCACTATATCTATGAGCTCAGTTCGTGTCTGCATCCAGGATGGACTGTGGTCAAATATGGTCTACAGTATATACTGACAAGATACCTGGAGTCTTCGCTATAAAAATGGAAGTAAAAGTTTGTCGGGAACATTCTAGCTGTCGGGAAAGTCTGGAACATTCTAGCTGTCGGGAAAGTCTAGAACATTCTAGCTGAATAAGAGCGGGCAGATACGCATGTGAACAACAAAAAAATCAGCTTCCTCTGCTTCACGCTTTATTTTCAAGCTGACATATTTTAGGGCGGAGTCAGCAGTCTCGCTTTGCCTCTTCCTCTCTGCTGTGGTTGACCCTGTGGTTGACAACTGACCAGCAGCTACAAGCCAGTCTAGGGTGACATCATAGCTTTCCATGGTCGCTAGCGGTGATATGATGTCAGTTGACTTTACCGGAGGAGGATCATGTTATTGATAGATCACTGTTAAAGACGTCCTCCAGCGATACTATAAATTAGGTAAAAGACACAAACTGAAGGGTCAAAACGTATGTGTGGATAGTGTTTTTTTTTTTTACTTCAAGGAGTTGGTCTGGTGGTCAGATGGGACGTCATCAGCCTCCCCCCTAGCTTGAGGAACAATAGAGGAGCAATAGAGAACAGAAGGGGCAAGACCCCCTCCCACCACTTGTGCCATGTTATGTCATACCGGGACCACCTATTGAGATGTGCCTTTTGTTAAATAAATCAGATGTTAAATGAGGTGACAAGGAGACTGGAGGAGGACTTTAAATAGATGTCCACCCTTAGAGGACATCTATGGAGGCTCCATACTCCTGTGTGTGTGTGTGTGTGTCTCTGTGTGTGTCTCTGTGTGTGTGTGTCTCTGTGTGTGTGTGTGTGTGTGTGTACTCCCAGCTGAGAGGCTCTGATGTGGTGATTGTGTTAACTGAGCCCTCTCTCTGTCCTAGTAGCAGGAAGTGTCACTGGTGATGCAAAGATAGAGGAATGTCAGTGACAGACACGGAGGGACGGGAACAGAGGGAGGGGGAGAGAGGGAGAGACTATGAGGGAGGGATGGAAGGGAGGGAGGATAGAGGGATGAATGCAGAGGGGCACAGAGGAAGGACAAGGATGGAGACTGAGGGAGAAAGAGATTAGACAGGGGGCTTGTGACTTGGCCCAGCCTCATGATGGCAGTGCTCACATTAGGTCCCATGTGTGAGTAACTGTGTCCTCCTCAACCAAAGATGCCCAGACAGAGAAACCCTGATAGGAACCTGGCTAATCAACAGGACTTTGTTGTTAAGGGAAACCGATGGAGACCCACCCCTCAGAAATGAAGGGAAGGACGAGGTTGGCCAATCTCTGAACCTCACCCTCTGGCTCTGAACAACACTGATTGATGCATCGCCTCTGCTTGTCAAGTCTGTACATAGGAAGTTTTTTTTGAGTCATTGTCTCACTGTAAATTATAAAAAGAACAACACAAGTCATTCAGTCACACGATCAGACATTAGATGCCCAGACCAGAAAGTTACACGGGTCACCCGGTGTCTCTGTCTGCCATTCCACTAATACCTATTAAAGTCCATGGGCCAGACCCTGAAATTCAGGCTCACTTGGGTGACGATGTCTCATAGTGATTTTCTTGAAGGTTTATGTTCCCAGAGTTGGAAAATGTGTGATATCAGTGCAGCAATGGGAGATTCCTCTACATTATTACTCTTTATTTCATCCCTCCATCACATCCATTTTACCCATAGGGATTTTACCTTATAGAATCAAATAAAACTTTATTGTCCATCTAGGATGGACATTTTTCTTTGGCATCAGCTTAAATTAAAATGATCACACACACATACATTCTCACATCAGATTTAAACCAGTCAGTCCATCATACTGCATACGCTATCAACATAGAGGACATCAATACATTCACTCGCAACCGGCCGCTGTCCCAACTGCACTGGATAGATACGTACATATACTTATACAATTTACATTGCATTTAGTAGACCAAGAGCACAAGCAACCAATTTAATGTTTGAACACGTTCTTCTTGGCCTTGGGCATTCTGAAGCTCCGGCCAGAGGGAAGCCTCTCCAACTGAGGGTGTAGAGGGTGGGAGGGGTCGCCAACAACAGCCAGTGCCTTCTTTTTGGTTGCCTTGTGGAACAGACTGGGCAAATGTGCCTGCGGTCGACCAATTACTTTCCTGGCTATGTTTACTATTCTGTTCAGTTTGCTTTTGTGCCTCACGCTCAGATTACCAGACGGTCATATTGAACGTGAGGATGCTCTCCACCATGCTGCTGTACACCCTCTCCAGAACACCCTGGCTGACCCCAAACCCCTTCAATTTCCTAATTAAAAACAGGTGCTGGCTTGCTTTAAAAAAAAAAAAAAACATTCTGCAAAACTCAGTTTGTTATCAATTTGTGTGCCTAGGTCTTTGAAACACTCAACCACCTCCACTGGTTGGTTGTTCAGAGAGGGTGTTTGGGACCTTGGCAAGTTGTTGCCATTGATGATCAGTTCCTTTTGTCTTTTCCACATTGATGTGGAGGGCACTTGACCGGCACCATTCTTGAAGTTTGTTTAAAATATCTGTCCCCATCTGACCCCAATCTTCTTCTTTTTAAAGACTCCCACCAGAACCATGTCTTCAGTGGACGTGGAAAGGCTCACATTGTTTCCTTGGATCTTCATCTTGTTAGTGTAGATGGAGAACAACAACAGTGAAAGGGCCAGTTCATCAGAGAGGGCCCCATTCATGAGGACCCTCTGTGGGCAGTCAGTTAATAATAAGTCCTTGATCCAACCTGCCAGGCCTCCGTTGACGTTCAGGTCCAGTAGTCGTTTCAGCAGTATGTGTATTTGCATTGTATTGAAAGATGAACGAAAGTAAAATAAATGAAAGGTGTGCATATGATTTAGCATGTTGAAGGGGACTAGCCACCATGTTCATCAAGGTCAGGGTAGCATCCTCAATCCCTCTCTGTGCCTTATAGACAAACTGGAATGGGTCCAGTTGATCTGCTATGGACAGTTCTTCAGTACTTTGCTCCGTAGTCCGTCTGGGCTCGGCGCTTTGTGTGGCTTAATATGTGACCAGCATGAGACCACCTCGTTATCTGGACAGGAGAGGATTTGGGTCAAATCTTCCATAAAAACAGTTAAGGTCGTTTACAAAGGATGAACAGTCTGCAATTTTATTGTTCTCTTTTCTCTTCCCATTATTCATTGCATTAAGCCCTTCCCATGTTTGTCTTGGATTGGCTGGACAGAACCTCTGCTCCACTTTATCCTTTCAGTCCTTTTTATCTTTCCACATTTTTGACCTGAATTCATTTTCTTGCTCCTTTACAGCTTCAGTATCTCCTTTACAGCTTCAGCATCTCCTTTACAGCACCAGCATCTCCTTTATAGCACCAGCATCTCCTTTAGAGCTTCAGCATCTCCTTTACAGCTTCAGCATCTCCTTTACAGCACCAGCATCTCCTTTACAGCACCAGCATCTCCTTTACAGCACCAGCATCTCCTTTACAGCACCAGCATCTCCTTTACAGCTTCAGCATCTCCTTTACAGCACCAGCATCTCCTTTACAGCACCAGCATCTCCTTTACAGCACCAGCATCTCCTTTATAGCACCTGCATCTCCTTTACAGCACCAGCATCTCCTTTACAGCATCAGCATCTCCTTTACAGCTTCAGCATCTCCTTTACAGCTTCAGCATCTCCTTTACAGCACCAGCATCTCATTTACAGCACCAGCATCTCCTTTACAGCTTCAGCATCTCCTTTACAGCACCAGCATCTCCTTTACAGCACCAGCATCTCCTTTACAGCTTCAGCATCTCCTTTCAGCAATGCAAACTTCTTTAAGTGAGGCACATTTTCAATACCTTAGACACCCAGGGCTTGTTGTTGGGAAATACTCTGACAATTTCTGTTTTTAATGACAGTATACTCACAAAACTGGATGTATGATGTCATGCTGTCTGTAAACTCTTGGGGATCCCTGCACAAGTCAAAGTACACCTCCCAGTCTGTGATGTCAAAGCAGTCCTTGAGCTCCTCCCTACTCTCCTCTGTCCGTACCTGAATGGATTTCTCTGCAGGTTTTCTGCATTTCACCTGCTGCTTGTATCTCGGGTAGGAGATGGATAACGTTACGATCTGATTTCCCGATGGGTGCTCCGGACACTGCCGTGTATGCGTCATCTCCGTTGCCATAACACTGGTCCAGGATGCGAGTTGGACAGGTGACGTACTGTTTGGATCAGCTGATCGGGAAAGCCAAGAGTGGGGAGGTGCTCGGAGAGGGAGAGCGCATTAAAATCCCCAAGAACAAATACTGTCTGGTCAGTTGATCGTGAAAGCGAGGCATTGAAACAGTCTGTAATCCTGTCAGCAGCATCCTTATTGTTAGGTCCAGGCACATAGACCAGAATAATGGTAATCTGTCCAAACTCACTTGGTAGATAGAATGACCTGAATGATACAATGAGAGTCTCATAGTCTCTGGTGCACATTTGTTCTATCACATTACACTGCGTGGCCAAAGTATTATCTACAAAGATACATCGCCCCTCGCCTATTGATTTATGTAATGTTGTTTAGTCTCCGTCTGCTCTAATAACAGTGTATCCATCAATGTCCACATCAATAACAGTGTATCAATCAATATCCTGTAATGTAATCCCAGCCCTCGTTCGCGCAGGAGGCCTTTTGCCTTCTGGTAGGCCGTCATTGTAAATAAGAATTGGTTCTTAACTGACTTGCCTAGTTAAAAATGAAGGTAAAATAAATATTGTCCTGCTTGAGCCACGTATCTGTAAAGCAGATGGAATTACTTCTACTGTGACAAACAATGTCAGTATACAACAAATTATTGCTCACCCTTTAATCATATATCACTGGAAAGCTTACCTTCACAGCTATCCATCAGACACATTTTTGGAATGTTCAGGTCAAGAGACCTTTGACCTTTTGACCTCTAGGGTACATTTCAGAATTACTTGGATAAATTGCAAAAAATACAAAAGGAAACCCGTATACAGTTTCAACTTTGTTAGACAAGTGGTTCTGAAAGGTCATGAAATTATCTTTCAAATATATATACTATAACCAACTTTGAAAGCACCACCTACAACCATTGTTTCAAAATAGCACATATTGTGCAACTGTTGGAAGCTTAGCCATTGATTCCCATGTAGTGGGACACCTATGTTTTTGGATTGTAACTTCGGTGATAGACGTCAAATTGCACACACACACACTGCTAGAACAGGGTTTTAAAAAGATTTGTAGATACAGGGCATTCACAGGATTCACACACTAACCCCACAGAAGTCTTTTTCCAATATGGCCGCCAACCAACTCAGTGGGATCTTATTGGATCAATTTTGATCATACCTGTATGAAATATAATTGTAGTATGCCCAGTAATATCTTAAAATGTTCATGGTGATGTAGAATACACAACCACATGAGCCAGGTGTGCCAGATATATATAAAAATATATATACATTATTCACAGAATTGTTGTAAGAATGTGTCCAAAAACTTTCCCTAATGAAAAAATATATGAACCCCTACAAAAAATTGCCATTAATTATAATCTACATAATAAGGATTATATTCCTGCTGTAGCAAACTGGCTAAAATTAAGATCCTACATTTGTAGGATAACATGGGAAAAAAATATCCATGTTAAGTGTTTGAAGATGAAATATTACAATTAAGGATGGAAACATTTTCATAAATAATGATTCGGACAGTTTTTGCAACAATTCTGTGAAAAATGTATATATCTGGCACACCTGGCTCATGTTTGTGTATTCCACACCACCATGAACATTTTAAGATAATATTGGGCACACTACAATTTCATACAGGTATGGTCATGCAAAATTGATCCAATAAGACCCCACTGAGTTGGTTGGTGGCCATATTGGAAAAAGGATTCTGTGGGGTTTCATGCTTCTATCACAGAAGTTACAATCCCAAAACATAGCTGTCCCACTACATGGAAATCAATGGCTAAGCTTCCAACAGTTTAATGTCAGTTGCACAATATGGGCTATTTTGAAACAATAGTTGTAGGTGGTGCTTTTAAAGTTGGTTTAACTAAACTCAGGAAAAAAAAGAAACGTCCCTTTTTCAGGACCCCATCATCGGACTGAGCTTGTTGTCATTGCAGGCCATCTCAATGATGTGCGTTACAGGGAAGACATCCTCCTTCCTGCAGGCTCAAGAAGGGTATCACACACTGCTTGCAGGCCATACTGCTCGTCCTGTGCATGATTTCCTGCAAGACAGGAATGTAAGTTTTTCCGCCATGGCCAGCGAAGAGCCCGGATTTCAATCCCATTGAGCACATTTGGGACCTGTTGGTTTCGGAGGGTGAGGGCTAGGGCCTTTCCCCCCAGAAATGTCCAGGAACATGCAGGTGCCTTTTGTGAAAGAGTGGGGTAACATCTCACAGCAAGAACTGGCAAATCTGGTGCAGTCCATGAGGAGGAGATGCACTGCAGTACTTAATGCAGCTGGTGGCCACACCAGATACTGAGTGTTACTTTTGCCCCCTTTGTTCAGGGACACATTATTCAATTTCTGTTAGTCACATGTCTGGGGAACTTGTTTAGTTTATGTCTCAGTTGTTGAATCTTGTTATGTTCATACAAATATTTACACATGTTAAGTTGACTGAAAAAAGGGTGGCACAGTGGTTAAGGGCACCTGTGCCACCAGAGACTCTGGGTTCGCGCCCAGGCTCTGTCGCAACCGGCCGCGACCGGGAGGTCCGTGGGGCAACGCACAATTGGCCTAGCGTCGTCCGGGTTAGGGAGGGTTTGGCCAGTAGGGATATCCCTGTCTCATCGCACACCAGCGACTCCTGTGGCGGGCCGGGCGCAGTGCATGTTAACCAGGTCGCTAGGTGCAAGGTGTTTTCTCCGACACATTGGTGTGGCTGGCTTCCGGGTTGGATGCGCGCTGTGTTAAGAAGCAGTGCGGCTTGGTTGGGTTGTGTATCGGAGGACGCATGACTTTCGACCTTCGTCTCTCCCGAGCCCCTATGGGAGTTGTAGCGATGAGACAAGATAGTAGCTACTAACAATTGGATACCACAAAAAAGGGGGTAAAAATTTAAATAACATTTATTTTTTTATGTTTTTTACTGAAAATAAACGCAGCTGACAGTGAGAGAATGTTTCTTTTTTGCTGAGTTTATATATAATATATAATTTCATGACCTTTCAGAACCACTTGTCTTACAAAGCTGAGAACGTATCAGGGTTTTCCTTTTTTAAGCAAGGTATACAGGTCAATCTGATATGTACCTTAGAGGTCAAAGTTCTGTTGACCTGAACATTCTGAGAATGTGTCTGACAACGATGAGACAGAATATAGGGAGGAGGTCAGAGAACTGGACAACAACCTCTCCCTCAATGTGAGCAAGATAAAGGAGCTGATCGTGGACTACAGGAAAAGGCGGGCCGAACAGGTCCCCATTGACATCAACGGGGCTGTAGTGGAGAGGGTCGAGAGTTTCAAGTTCCACATCACCAACTAACTATCATGGTCCAAACACACAAAGACAGTTGTGAACACTCAGATCCTAAAAAATATTTACAGCTGCACCATCAAGAGCATCCTGACCGGTTGCATAACCGCCTGGTATGGCAATTGCTCGGCGTCTGACCTCAAGGTGCTACAGAGGGTAGTGCGTGCGGCCCAGTACATCACTGGGGCCAAGCTTCCTGCCATCCAGGACCTACAGTTGAAGTTGGAAGTTTACATACACTTAGGTTGGAGTCATTAAAACTTGTTTTTCAACCACTTCACAAATGTATTTTTAACAAACTATAGTTTTGGCAAGTCTGTTAGGACATCTGCTTTGTGCATGACACAAGTACTTTTCCCAACAATTGTTTACAGACAGATTATTTTACTTCATCACAATTCCAGTGGGTCAGAAGTTTAAATACACTAAGTTGACTGTGCCTTTAAACAGCTTGGAAAATACCATTAAATTATGTCATGGCTAAAAAAAAATAGATGGCATCAAAATTATGTGGATATATTGAAGTAATATCTCAAGACATCATTCAGGAAGTTAAAGCTGGGTCGCAAATGGGTCTTCCAAATGGACAATGACCCCAAGCATACTTCCAAAGTTGTGGCAAAATGGCTTAAGGACAACAAAGTC
Organism: Oncorhynchus tshawytscha; assembly: GCF_018296145.1. NCBI lineage: Eukaryota > Metazoa > Chordata > Actinopteri > Salmoniformes > Salmonidae > Oncorhynchus > Oncorhynchus tshawytscha. Next base: position 39,212,700 of record NC_056454.1, read on the forward strand.
AAGGTATTGGAGTGGCCATCACAAAGCTCTGTCCTCAATCCTATAGAACATTTGTGGGCTGAACTGAAAAAGCGTGTGCGAGCAAGGAGGCCTGAAAACCGGACTCAGTCACACCAGCTCTGTCAGGAGGAATGGCCAAAATTCACCCAACTTATTGTGGGAAGCTTGTGGAACACTACCTGAAACGTTAGACCCAAGTTAAACAATTTAAAGGCAATGCTACCAAATACTAATTGTGTGTATGTAAACTTCTTACCCACTGGGAATGTGATGAAAGAAATAAAAGCTGAAAGAAATAATTCTCTCTTACTATTATTCTGACATTTCACATTCTTAAAATAAAGAGGTGATCCTAACTGACCTAAGACTGGGAATTGTTACTTGGATTTAAATGTCAGGAATTGTGAAAAACTGAGTTTAAATATTTTTGACTAATGTGTATGTAAACTTTCGACTTCAACTGTATATAATAGGCGGTGTCAGAGGAAACACCCATAAAATTGTCAGAGACTTCAGTCACCCAAGTCATAGACTGCTTTCTCTGCTACCTCACGGTAAGCGGTACTGGAGCGCCAAGTCTAGGACCAAAAGGCACCTTAACAGCTTCTAACCCCAAGCCATAAGACTGCTGAACAATTAATCAAATGACCACCGGACTATTACATTGAGCCCCCTCCATTTGTTTTGTACACTGCTGCTACTCACTGTTTTATTAGCTATGCATAGTCACTTTACCCCTACCTACATGTACAAATTACCTCAACTAATCTGTACCCCCGCACACTGACTCGGTACCGGTACCCCCTGTATATAGCCTCCACACTGACTCTGTACCGGTACCCCCTGTATATAGCCTCCACACTGACTCGAGAACCGGTACCCCCTGTATATAGCCTCCACACTGACTCGGTACCGGTACCCCTGTATATAGCCTCCACACTGACTCGGTACCGGTACCCCCTGTATATAGCCTCCACACTGACCAGGTACCCCCTGTATATAGCCTCCACACTGACTCGGTACCCCCTGTATATAGCCTCCACACTGACTCGGTACCGGTACCCCCTGTATATAGCCTCCACACTGACCAGGTACCCCCTGTATATAGCCTCCACACTGACTCGGTACCGGTACCCCCTGTATATAGCCTCCACACTGACTCGGTACCAGTACCCCCTGTATATAGCCTCCACACTGACTCGGTACCGGTACCCCCTGTATATAGCCTCCACATTGACTCGGTACCGGTACCCCCTGTATATAGCCTCCACACTGACTCGGTACCGGGTACCCCTGTATATAGCCTCCACACTGACTCGGTACCGGTACCCCTGTATATAGCCTCCACACTGACTCTGTACCGGTACCCCCTGTATATAGCCTCCACACTGACTCGGTACCGGTATCCCCTGTATATAGCCTCCACACTGACTCGGTACCGGTACCCCTGTATATAGCCTCCACACTGACTCTGTACCGGTACCCCTGTATATAGCCTCCACATTGACTCGGTACCGGTACCCCCTGTATATAGCCTCCACACTGACTCGGTACCGGGTACCCCCTGTATATAGCCTCCACATTGACTCGGTACCGGTACCCCCTGTATATAGCCTCCACACTGACTCTGTACCGGTACCCTCTGTATATAGCCTCCACACTGACTCGGTACCGGTACCCCCTGTATATAGCCTCCACACTGACTCTGTACCGGTACCCCCTGTATATAGCCTCCACACTGACTCGGTACCCCCTGTATATAGCCTCCACACTGACTCGGTACCCCCTGTATATAGCCTCCACACTGACTCGGTACCCCCTGTATATAGCCTCCACACTGACTCTGTACCCCCTGTATATAGCCTCCACATTGACTCTGTACCGGTACCCCCTGTATATAGCCTCCACACTGACTCTGTACCGGTACCCCTGTATATAGCCTCCACATTGACTCTGTACCGGTACCCCCTGTATATAGCCTCCACATTGACTCTGTACCGGTACCCCCTGTATATAGCCTCCACACTGACTCTGTACCCCCTGTATATAGCCTCCACATTGACTCTGTACCGGTACCCCCTGTATATAGCCTCCACACTGACTCTGTACCCCCTGTATATAGCCTCCACATTGACTCTGTACCGGTACCCCCTGTATATAGCCTCCACACTGACTCGGTACCGGTACCCCCTGTATATAGCCTCCACACTGACTCGGTACCGGTACCCCTGTGTATAGCCTCCACATTGACTCTGTACCGGTACCCCCTGTATATAGCCTCCACACTGACTCAGTACCGGTACCCCCTGTATATAGCCTCCACACTGACTCGGTACCGGTACCCCCTGTATATAGCCTCCACATTGACTCTGTACCGGTACCCCCTGTATATAGCCTCCACACTGACTCGGTACCGGTACCCCCTGTATATAGCCTCCACACTGACTCGGTACCGGTACCCCCTGTATATAGCCTCCACATTGACTCGGTGACCGGTACCCCCTGTATATAGCCTCCACACTGACTCTGTACCGGTACCCCTGTATATAGCCTCCACATTGACTCTGTACCGGTACCCCCTGTATATAGCCTCCACACTGACTCGGTACCGGTACCCCCTGTATATAGCCTCCACACTGACTCGGTACCGGTACCCCCTGTATATAGCCTCCACATTGACTCGGTACCGGTACCCCCTGTATATAGCCTCCACACTGACTCGGTACCGGTACCCCCTGTATATAGCCTCCACACTGACTCGGTACCGGTACCCCCTGTATATAGCCTCCACACTGACTCGGCCTCCACACTGACCGGTACCCCCTGTATATAGCCTCCACATTGACTCGGTACCGGTACCCCCTGTATATAGCCTCCACACTGACTCGGTACCGGTACCCCCTGTATATAGCCTCCACACTGACTCTGGTACCGGTACCCCTGTATATAGCCTCCACACTGACTCGGTACCGGTACCCCTGTATATAGCCTCCACACTGACTCGGTACCGGTACCCCCTGTATATAGTCTCCACACTGACTCTGTACCGGTACCCTCTGTATATAGCCTCCACACTGACTCGGTACCCCCTGTATATAGCCTCCACATTGACTCTGTACCGTAATACCCTGTATATAGCCTCCACATTGACTCTGTACCGTAATACCCTGTGTATAGCCTCCACAGTTTAGTTTATTTGGTAAATATTTTCTTAACTCTTCTTGAACTGCACTGTTGGTTAAGGGCTTGTAAGTAAGTATTTCACGTTAAGGTCTACACTTGTTGTATTCGGCGCATGTGACAAAGTTTGATTTGATGGATAACTGGGACTCTAAGCATTCCAGTGATATAAGATTTAAAAGGGAATACGTGAACAATAACTTGTTGTATACTGACATTGTTTTTCACAGGGTAAAATCCCTATGGACTGTTAGACCAGGTGCCTAGAAACATCAACAGAAGAAGAAGATAAATGTGCCACAAGTTCAGTATTGTGACATTACCGTTTGGACTGACAGGGCAGGCTGGAATCCATTATGCTCCACTGCACACACTCTGCTCTTGGAAAAAGCCTCTCACACTAAAATGCTTCACGAAACAGACCGATGTATCTGTCAAGGGATGATTGTATCTTGTTGCCCTGTAAAAGCATACCGCGAAGTGTGTGTGTGTGTGTGTGTGTGTGTGTTTGTGTGGAGGATAATAAGGATCGATTCCTTTGTGCTCTCTGTGCCCTCTGCCTGGCCGGTGAGTCAGTTGTGGATCAACGTCATCTAGATGATTATAAGGCCTCTTGTTTCTGCCTGGCCGGTGAGTCAGTTGTGGATCAACGTCATCTAGATGATTATAAGGCCTCTTGTTTCTGCCTGGCCGGTGAGTCAGTTGTGGATCAACGTCATCTAGATGATTATAAGGCCTCTTGTTTCTGCCTGGCCGGTGAGTCAGTTGTGGATCAACGTCATCTAGATGATTATAAGGCCTCTTGTTTCTGCCTGGCCGGTGAGTCAGTTGTGGATCAACGTCATCTAGATGATTATAAGGCCTCTTGTTTCTGCCTGGCCGGTGAGTCAGTTGTGGATCAACGTCATCTAGATGATTATAAGGCCTCTTGTTTCTGCCTGGCCGGTGAGTCAGTTGTGGATCAACGTCATCTAGATGATTATAAGGCCTCTTGTTTCTGCCTGGCCGGTGAGTCAGTTGTGGATCAACGTCATCTAGATGATTATAAGGCCTCTTGTTTCTGCCTGGCCGGTGAGTCAGTTGTGGATCAACGTCATCTAGATGAGTATAAGGCCTCTTGTTTCTGCCTGGTCCTCCCAAGGTACTGTTGACACGTGGTTAGGCCTCTTGTTTCTGCCTGGTCCTCCCAAGGTACTGTTGACACGTGGTTAGGCCTCTTGTTTCTGCCTGGACCTCCCAAGGTACTGTTGACACGTGGCTAGGCCTCTTGTTTCTGCCTGGTCCTCCCAAGGTACTGTTGACACGTGGTTAGGCCTCTTGTTTCTGCCTGGCCCTCCCAAGGTACTGTTGACACGTGGTTAGGCCTCTTGTTTCTGCCTGGTCCTCCCAATGTACTGTTGACACGTGGTTAGGCCTCTTGTTTCTGCCTGGTCCTCCCAAGCTACTGTTGACACGTGGTAAGGCCTCTTGTTTCTGCCTGGCCCTCCCAAGGTACTGTTGACACGTGGTTAGGCCTCTTGTTTCTGCCTGGCCCTCCCAAGGTACTGTTGACACGTGGTTAGAGATGAAGCTTTCCAATCACTAACCTTCCACTCTAGCGCTCATAAAAGTCTCCCATCCAGTTGATCCCTATGCTTTGTCTTAATCCCTGTGCACAAATACATTAAGCACTATGTCTTCTTATCCCACTGAATGATAAGGTTATGAGCAATATAGAATTGAGATTGAACACTGCTTCTTACATGTGCTAGGACAGTTACAGTATTACTTTTCGTTATGGAGAATGATGACCATTCTGTTGCTCAGCCTTTTAGAGTGACATTATAGGAGTGTTCATCTCAATCAAGTCGAATAATTAGGCCTAACGTGTACATTTTTCCTCGACAGATGAAGATTAAAATCGTAACTGTTACTTTTCTCCACCCAACACCACCTGTGTTCTGGGTTGGTGTGTTTGTCTCAGTCAGGCTTCAGTGAAAGGGAACCACTCACTCACTCTCCACTCTGAGGCCCATTGAAACATATAGGATTGAACATAGCCCTGACACAGCTGTGTATTGTCGCTCTCTCTCGCTCTCTCTCTGCTACTGTTGTTTGAGTGCAGCCCTGGCCAATCCTGAACTTGCTGGGCTTCAACCTCCCTCTCTCTCCCCACATCTCTGTCCCACTGTGTTTTCTCTCAACAATGATTTGTTTACAAAGTACGCTAGGCTCCGGGTGTGTGTGTGTGTGTGTGTGTGTGTGTGTGTAGGGGAGAGACTGAGGCCTCTGTCCCCTCAGTGTCATCCTACTATTGGTACCACAGCATCCCGAGAGCTATCACCACCACACCACAGCTGCTCGTCACGAGGCTGTGTTAGTGTGTGTGAGTATGTGTTAGCCCTGAGGAATAAGCCTGAATCAAACAGAAACTGTAAAACATATTGCCCTGCGACAGCTGTTTTGTCAATCTATGGAAGACGCTCTACTCCCTGCCACTTTTAGTCTACATTGTCACATGGACTGCTATCAAACTATTTCAGTACTAATTGACCATTCACCTTCACCACACGTCTAGACTCCCTGTCAATAAGTTGAGTTGTTGGGTGTTTGTGTGCACATGAGGTGCCAGGATGAGCAGGAAGAGTAAGAGGTGGACACTGTGAGAGTGAGGAGAGAGTGGGGGAGGATGGCGAGCCCTATCTGTACACTGCTGTTTAGTAATACCCTGCAGCTGATGTTGAGTCTCTCTCTTCCCATCTCTCTCTCTTTTACATAGTTTACTCTCCTGAATATAACTGTTATGAAGTTATTGTTATTGGGAGTGTTCTGTCAGGGTCAAGAGTTTCGAGCGAGAGTTCACACAGACACCTACAGATGAAACATTATAGAGTCTTAAAGGAGGCCTGGGTAAGGCCAAAATTTCACTAATGTTCCAACATCAATTGATTATTTCTCAAGTATGCTTTAGGATACAAATGTCAAATACACTGAGTGTACAAAACATCAGGAACAGTCTTTCCCTGACAGGCTGACCAGGTGAAGCTATGATCCCTTATTGATGTCACTTGTTAAATCCACTTCAATCAGTGTATATGACGGTGAGGAGACAGGTTAAAAAGGACTTTTAAGCCTTGAGCAACTGGGACATGGCTTATGTATGTGTGTCATTCAGAGGCTAAATGGGCAAGATAAAATATTTAAGTACGTTTTGAACGGGGTTTGGTAGTAGGTGCCAGGTGCACTGGTTTGAGTTTGTCAAGAACTGCAACGCTACTGGGATTTTCACACTCAACAGTTTCCTGTGTGTATCAAGAATTGTCCATCACTCAAAAGACATCTAGCCAACTTGACACAACTGTGGGAAGCAACGGAGTCAACATGAGTTAGCATCCTTGTGGAACGCTTTCGACGCCTTTAATCCATGCCCCGACAAATTGAGGCTGTTCTGAGGGCAAAAGGGGATGCCACTCAATATTAAGAAGGTGTTCCTAATTTTTGGTTCACTTAGTGTATATGTCAACAATCCCTCCTCCAAAGGACACTTCTATGGATAACATTTTGTAAAAATCCCCCAAAATCATGGATTTGTTCTAGTTTCTTAAGGAATCACCCACATAGAGAGCAATAAACAGAGAGAAAGTCACAGTGAAGGAATGACTGTGAGTGGTGCAGTGCGTGTGTGTGTTCACTAGTGCATAGTGTTTTACCTCAGGGTGAAGCAGACTGGAGAAGGACTCTGGAGAGGGTGTCTAATCAAGGGTGCCTGCAACAACACCTTTAGGTCAACATAGCAGAGCCTACAGGGGGTCAGACCTGTAGGGGTGAACAGGGTGACGAACACCCGCATACACATGCTCTTAGATACACACTCATGGACACACGGATAGGCTAAAACATACGCAAAGCCTAACCTTGGCACATGCTACACTTGAAAGTCTATGCTACTCTGTGTATTATAATGACCTAACTACAATAAACTCTTCTTCACTCAATTCGCTGGACTTCCTCTTCAAATCAAAAATGTATTTGTCACATACACATCTTTAGCAGATGTAGCAAAATGCTTGTGTTTCTAGCTCAAAACTGCAGTAATATCTAACAATACACACAATCTAAAGGAATGGAATTAGAATATTTAAATATTTGGACGAGCAATGTCAGAGCGGCATAGACTCAGATACAGTAGAATAGAATACAGTATACACATATGAGATGAGTAATGCATAGACTCAGATACAGTAGAATAGAATACAGTATACACATATGAGATGAGTAATGCATAGACTCAGATACAGTAGAATAGAATACAGTATACACATATGAGATGAGTAATGCATAGACTCAGATACAGTAGAATAGAATACAGTATATACATATGAGATGAGTAATGCATAGACTCAGATACAGTAGAATAGAATACAGTATTATACATATGAGATGAGTAATGCATAGACTCAGATACAGTAGAATAGAATACAGTATATACATATGAGATGAGTAATGCATAGACTCAGATACAGTAGAATAGAATACAGTGTATACATATGAGATGAGTAATGCATAGACTCAGATACAGTAGAATAGAATACAGTATACACATATGAGATGAGTAATGCATAGACTCAGATACAGTAGAATAGAATACAGTATATACATATGAGATGAGTAATGCATAGACTCAGATACAGTAGAATAGAATACAGTATATACATATGAGATGAGTAATGCATAGACTCAGATACAGTAGAATAGAATACAGTATATACATATGAGATGAGTAATGCAAGATATGTAAACGTTATTAAAGTGACTAGTGTTCCATTTATTAAAGTGGCCAGTGATTTCAAGTCTTTGTATATAGGGCAGCAGTCTCTAATGTGATGGCTATTTAACACTCTGATGGCCTTGAGATAGAAGCTGTTTTTCAGTCTCTCGGTCCCAGCTTTGATGCACCTGTACTGACCTCGCCTTCTGGATGATAGCGGGGTGAACAGATAGTGGCTCGGGTGGTTGTTGTCCTTGATGATCTTTTTGTCCTTCCTGTGACATCGGGTGCTGTAGGTGTCCTGGAGTGAAGGTAGCTTACACCCGGTGATGCGTTGGGAAGACCGCACCACCCAGACCGCACTATGGTGTTGAATGCTGAGCTGTAGTCAATGTTTTCCTCAAATTTGCTTTGTTAAAATCCTCAGCTACAATATGCGGTCTCAGGGTATGTGGTTTCCAGTTTGCAGTGAAGTTCTTTGAGGGTCTTCATGGTATCAGCCTGAGGGGGAATATACACAGCTGTGACTATAGCCAAAGATAATTATCTTGGGAGGTAATACGGTCAGCATTTGATTGTGAAGTATTCTAGGTCGGGTGAACAAAAGGACAAGAGTTCCTGTATGTTATCACAATCACACCATGAGTAGTTAATCATGAAACATAAACTCCCTTCCTTCTTCTTCCCAGAGAGATATTTATTCCTGCCTGCACGATGAACTGAGAACCCAACTGGCTGAACGGACTGAAGACAGTGTATCCCGAGAGAGACATTTTTTCCATGAAACAGAGTATGTTACAATCCCTGATGTCTCTCTGGAAAGAAATCCTCACCCTGAGCTCATCAACTTTATTATCCAGAGACTAAACATTAGCGAGTAATATACTCAGAAGCGGTGGGTGGTGTGCGTGCCTCCTGAGTCGGACTAAAAGTCCACTCGAGTACCTCTTTTCTGCCGGCGGTGTTTTGGAACAGCCTCCGGAATCAGTTAAATTGTCCTGGAGAGTACGAACAAAGGATCCAATTCGGGAAAGTCGTAGCCCTGGTCGTAATACTGGTATTGCCGGTGAGTTACTGCCGCTCTGATATCCAAAGCTTCTTCTCGGCTGTATGTAATAACCCCCAAAATTTCTGGGCTAATAATGTAAGAAATAACACACAAAAAAAACTAAGACAACATTTATTTGCTTTAACTCTAGTGTACCATTTGCACAACACAAAAGAAACCAATCCAAGCATCACACAGTTCTTCTCCCTAAATTCCCTTTCCCCTCCGTGTTTCACTCAATTGCGTTCCGACTGCTCCCTCTACACACGTGTGCTGACTGCGCACGCAAGCTACATAAATAACTGCCTTATAAAATACTTGTTAGTACCGTGGCAAGGAAACAAAACACGAATTGGGTTTAACTTCTTTAGGAAAGCTGGCCTAATGTTAGAAACAAACATCATTATGTTGTCATGAGGAGTCATATTTATTTATTTTCTAGGCTATAGCACAATCTTTTACATATAGCAGGTTACTAAAGGACCAAAGAGGTCTGCTTCGTGTGTTCATTTTTTCCATGTAAAAAATATTGCGATACTGGTATCGTCTCAGCACTAATACAAACCTATTTAACTGATGGGATACTCAAGCTACATTCCTGAATACCGTCATTCACTTTGAACTGGACTGTGTGTTTACAGGCAGTAGGGCCTGCCATCATTCACTTTGATCTGAACTGTGTGTTTACAGGCAGTAGGGCCTGCCATCATTCACTATGATCTGAACTGTGTGTTTACAGGCAGTAGGGCCTGCCATCAGTTGCAACAGCGTGCTTCTAGTTCATTAGAGCTCTTTCGCCAAAAGACACAAAATACAACTGAATGGATTTATGCAAATAAGTAAATACCACAGGAGTCCTCTTACATTTAGGAACCTCACAGTCCTATTAGTCAAACAACCATGAAAAGGTAGGCTATTTTTCCTTCAGTTGCCTATGCACATCAACAACAAGATCAACAACTAATGCTTGCCAGAGCAAGATGAGCTAAACTGTAATGAGGGAACATTAGATAAACCCTCTCAAACCTTTTCAGCTAGTTGGCTGTCAAAGTTGCACTGAGACGATGGGGAATAGTAGTCTGCTCATCCTTCTGCAGCTTGCCTGCCAATGCATGCTGGTCCCAAGCAATGTGCTGACCAGGCTGCGACCTGCGTTTTTACAACTGAATGGGAACTTGCCTACCTGCCCATTTGATCGATGTCAAATACATTTGATTGACAACTAGTAGATATGCTAACTGTAGATAACAGGCGTTGGAGTTCAGCATAGCTAGCTAGCAAAGCCATTCACATTTCTTGCTGTAGCCACCAAAAAACGATATGAGGGGAAAAAGTCGGTCACTCACCCACTCCAATTACATGACATCCTCCTAGCAGCTAGCTAATGTTAGGCTCCATGTTTTTAACTTGCTAAGTAAATAGCTAGCTGCATAAATAGATACGCTAGCCCAGGGGTGTCAAACTCAATCAGCTCACTGGCCATATTGAAAAAACACAACAAATTTGTAAGCCAGACAGACTATTTTTTAAAAGTGCAACTGCGACCCAAACTGGCCATTGTTTTATTAGAAAAAAATGTCCCTTTATAATATCCACTCATTATTAGGTTGCTGTATATAGCATTTTAACAGATTAAACAAGAGATAAATAATATTTATCCAGCCTTTGCTGCTATTCTTGCAGATGTGCATAATATGCTGTGACGCTAATAAAAAAAGTATTTTATAACTACAAAGAACAAAAACCTATTTCAACTTAAATCTTTAGCTTTGAATTGTTTTGCACTGCACGGATCACCAGGTTGAGTGCAGCATTGCTGTGTGGTGCACTCAACATGTCTTGTAGCTGAGAAGCCAGCCGAGGCTACTACTCAGACGTTGCTGTATGGTGCACTCAACATGTCTTGTAGCTGAGAAGCCAGCCGAGGCGACTGCTCAGACGTTGCTGTATGGTGCACTCAACATGTCTTGTAGCTGAGAAGCCAGCCGAGGCTACTGCTCAGACGTTGCTGTATGGTGCACTCAACATGTCTTGTAGCTGAGAAGCCAGCCGAGGCTACTACACTCAGACGTTGCTGTATGGTGCACTCAACATGTCTTGTAGCTGAGAAGATAGTCGAGGCTACTGCTCAGACGTTGCTGTATGGTGCACTCAACATGTCTTGTAGCTGAGAAGCTAGTCGAGGCTACTACTCAGACGTTGCTGTATGGTGCACTCAACATGTCTTGTAGCTGAGAAGCTAGTCGAGGCTACTGCTCAGACGTTGCTGTGTGGTGCACTCAACATGTCTTGTAGCTGAGAAGCTAGTCGAGGCTACTGCTCAGACGTTGCTGTGTGGTGCACTCAACATGTCTTGTAGCTGAGAAGCTAGCCGAGGCTACTGCTCAGACGTTGCTGTATGGTGCACTCAACATGTCTTGTAGCTGAGAAGCCAGCCGAGGCTACTGCTCAGACGTTGCTGTATGGTGCACTCAACATGTCTTGTAGCTGAGAAGCCAGCCGAGGCTACTGCTCAGACATTGCTGTGTGGTGCACTCAACATGTCTTGTAGCTGAGAAGCCAGCCAAGGCTACTACTCAGACGTTGCTGTATGGTGCACTCAACATGTCTTGTAGCTGAGAAGCCAGCCGAGGCTACTACTCAGACGTTGCTGTATGGTGCACTCAACATGTCTTGTAGCTGAGAAGCCAGCCGAGGCTACTGCTCAGACGTTGCTGTATGGTGCACTCAACATGTCTTGTAGCTGAGAAGCCAGCCGAGGCTACTGCTCAGACATTGCTGTATGGTGCACTCAACATGTCTTGTAGCTGAGAAGCCAGCCGAGGCTACTGCTCAGACGTTGCTGTATGGTGCACTCAACATGTCTTGTAGCTGAGAAGCCAGCCGAGGCTACTGCTCAGACGTTGCTGTATGGTGCACTCAACATGTCTTGTAGCTGAGAAGCCAGCCGAGGCTACTGCTCAGACGTTGCTGTAATGGGCCTATATGTTTCTCCTTAGCATGGTGTTTTGTTTTTTGGTTATTCATTGTCAAGCTTTTAAAACAGAAGCCAGACTGCAACATTTTAGTAGCCTAGCCAGGACTGTGGCATGTCTGTACACTTTCCCTCCACTGCGCGCTGTAAACCAGGCTCACTAAAGCAGTGCAATTGAAGTTGAATTCACCGACTGAGTGAAAATTTCATGAAGTAGATTGACTCAACTGTTGACTCATTTCTACTCGCTTGTGTGTCCTATTCAGCCCTGGGCCTTGTGTTTGACACATGTGCACTAGCCTATTAGCCACATGATGACTGACTTGTGATCATTGCCCTTACTAGTTTGATTGATTGTATTGACATTCCCAGCCTTAGTTACACTCGTCCGTTTATGTCCAAAATATTGAGTCATTGAAACTGAAACAATGTACCAGGCCAGCTGTGATTTACAACCTGACAGCAATATTCTTTGGGCTACTAAGAAATGTTTTGGTGAATTATATTAATCGTTACTTGAACTGCATCCATCTATTCTGCCAACAATGCCTTACTTTACGTCATGGATTTGTTTTGTCAAATAGAACCAACAATATTTTTAATACCAAATATAAAGTTGGGTTTGAAGTGTAAACTGGGAATTTGATATTCTTAACTGATATTAAGATTGTTTGTTTCATATCTGCAAAGTAGTTAAAACTCTGTCAGTTCTACTTTTAAAAGGCAACAGACTCCTCCAACACAGAGTCAGGATGAGGTGGGGGATTTGGGCAGTTGGCATTGTTGCATTTCGTGAAACATTGCAGCTTGTCTAGCGAGAATGGGTGTATTGTATTTAGACATTGTGAGTGTGTGTGAAGGGCAAGCTGCAGCTTCAAATGTATGGAGGAACACTTTGTGAGTGTGTGTGAAGGGCAAGCTGCAGCTTCAAATGTATGGAGGAACACTTTGTGAGTGTGTGTGAAGGGCAAGCTGCAGCTTCAAATGTATGGAGGAACACTTTGTGGCTGGCAGAGAGTGATGACATCTCAACGGTTGGAGGCGGAGATCCGAGGCCGATGTTTGGATACCATGGCAACTCGTGTGATACCATGGCAACCTGTGTGACTGTGACACACAGCCACCCAAACTGTAGAGGGATGGGGGGGCTCTTTTGGGGGGTGTGGTAGGGGTACGCCCTATGTAGTCTGTTGTCTTGTGCTCGTCCAGCCTGGTAGACTTAGTGAATACGAGATGTGTGGGGAAACAGAGGTTCAGTTACAGAGAGGAGCATCACGCCAGGCAGTCACTGTACAAGCTGTGGCACGCCGTTACACACACAGTCTTGTTTAATAACCTAACTCGAACCCAAACCTTAACCCTAGCTCCTAACACTAAACCCCCTAGAAATAGCATTTGAACTTGTGCAGACCAACAAAATGGCCAGTCCGTCCGTCCGTCCAGGAAGCAGCTCTAGTAAGGTGATTACTTCTCTACTGTTCTAATCACCTGGTTGTTCCTTCAGCCTGTACACTACTCTCCCATACAGCTAGTACCTTCTGTATTCATACCCTATCATCCAGCCATTCAACTACAAACATTACTAGACTGTACTTCCCTTTTATAGCTAAACAGTAGACATCAGCAAACAGTACACATTTGACTTAAGATGCCCCCCCCATTATTTATATACCAACACAGAGGTCACTCACTCCATTCATATATGTAATTCTGTGTCAGAACCCATTTGGAAACACATCACAACATTTAGGGCTCTAGCCAAATGTAGTGCACTATTTTGGGACTAGGGTTCCATTTGGGATGTGACCGTAGAGCGGTGGACCTGACCCTGGTCTGCAGTCGTGTAGACAGTAATGTAAACCATACTGCTGAGAGCAAGAGCAAAACCTGTCTGTCTAATGCTGAGGGCAGGCATTTCCTGTATGTCACTGGTAGCAGTGTGGCAATGACCCCCTGACGATTCACCTCAAAAGAGAGAACCTGATTGGTTGGTTTCCATGAAGACCAAAGGAAAGTACAGGCGTTTATGTCTCTCTTTCACATGTTTGTTTTAATATTCTTGTGGGGACCAAACAATTGATTAAACCTAACCCAAACTCCTAACCAACCCTAAGCCTAATTGTAACCCTAACCCTTAAAAAAGTGATGTCTGTCTGTCTGTCTGTCTGTCAATTCAAGGGGCTTTATTGGCATGTGTTAACATGATGGCATAGAATGCCCTTCTTGCCTTGTCTCTCAGATCGTTCACAGATTTGTGGAAGTTACCTGTGGCACTGATGTTTAGGCCAAGATATGTATAGTTTTGTGTGCTCTAGGGCAACGGTGTCTAGATGGAATTTATATTTGTGGTCCTGGCGACTGGACCTTTTTGGAACACCATTATTTTGGTCTTACTGAGATTTACTGTCAGGGGCCAGGTCTGGCAGAATCTGTGCAGAATATCTAGCTGTTGCTGTAGGCCCTCCTTGGTTGGTGAAAGAAGCACCAGATCATCAGCAAACAGTAGACATTTGACTTCAGATTCCAGTATGGTGTCCCCTCCATAGGAGTCCCCTCCAAAGCCTACCATTGACTATGTACATACCCAGCGTGCGACAGAGCTGCAGGAGTTGTGACCCGTTTTGTTGGTTATGTTGTCATAGTTGTGCCTAGGGGGGCATATGGGGGAGGGAATGCTGTCTCCTGCAGGCAGGTGTTTGTCCCCCTGTGTGCTGAGGGTGTCAGGTTCTTGTCCAGTTCTGGCATTAGGTTGCCACAGACTAGTACATGTCTCTGGGCCTGGAAATGATTGATTTCTCCCTCCAGGATGGAGAAGCTGTCTTCATTAAAGTATGGGGATTCTAGTGGGGGGATATAGGTAGCACACAGGAGGACATTTTTCTCTGTTGAGATCATTTCCTTTTGAATATCTAGCCAAATGTAAAACGTTCCTGTTTTGATTAATTTAATGGAGTGAGTTAGGTCTGCTCGATACCAAATTAGCATACCCCCCGAGTCCCTTCCCTGTTTCACACCTGGTAGTTTGGTGGATGGGACTACCAGCTCTCTGTAACCTAGAGGTCAACCAGGGGGTCCATCTCCTCTATACCATGTTTCTTGTAGGATGACAATGTCTGTATTTCTGATTTCTTTGGTGAAGTCCAGGTTCCTGCTCGTTAGGACAAAGGCAGATGACCCCAGGCCTTGGATATTTACTGTGCAGCCGTATTCATTGATCTGGCCAAGGCTTTCGACTCTGTCAATCACCACATCCTCACCGGCAGACTCGACAGCCTTGGTTTCTCAAATGATTGCCTCGCCTGGTTCACCAACTACTTCTCTGATAGAGTTCAGTGTGTCAAATCGGAGGGTCTGCTGTCCGGACCTCTGGCAGTCTCTATGGGGGTGCCACAGGGTTCAATTCTTGGACCGACTCTCTTCTCTGTATACATCAATGATGTCGCTCTTGCTGCTGGGGAGTCTCTGATCCACCTCTACGCAGACGACACCATTCTATATACTTCTGGCCCTTCTTTGGACACTGTGTTACCAACCCTCCAGGCAAGCTTCAATGCCATACAACTCTCCTTCCGTGGCCTCCAATTGCTCTTAAATACAAGTAAAACTAAATGCATGCTCTTCAACCGATCGCTACCTGCACCTGCCCGCCTGTCCAACATCACTACTCTGGACGGCTCTGACTTAGAATACGTGGACAACTACAAATACTTAGGTGTCTGGTTAGACTGTAAACTCTCCTTCCAGACCCATATCAAACATCTCCAATCCAAAGTTAAATCTAGAATTGGCTTCCTATTTCGCAACAAAGCATCCTTCACTCATGCTGCCAAACATACCCTTGTAAAACTGACCATCCTACCAATCCTCGACTTTGGCGATGTCATTTACAAAATAGCCTCCAATACCCTACTCAACAAATTGGATGCAGTCTATCACAGTGCAATCCGTTTTGTCACCAAAGCCCCATATGCTACCCACCATTGCGACCTGTACGCTCTCGTTGGCTGGCCCTCGCTTCATACTCGTCGCCAAACCCACTGGCTCCATGTCATCTACAAGACCCTGCTAGGTAAAGTCCCCCCTTATCTCATCTCGCTGGTCACCATAGCATCTCCCACCTGTAGCACACACTCCAGCAGGTATGTCTCTCTAGTCACCCCCAAAACCAATTCTTTCTTTGGCCGCCTCTCCTTCCAGTTCTCTGCTGCCAATGACTGGAACGAACTACAAAAAATCTCTGAAACTGGAAACACTTATCTCCCTCACTAGCTTTAAGCACCAACTGTCAGAGCAGCTCACAGATTACTGCACCTGTACATAGCCCACCTATAATTTAGCCCAAACAACTACCTCTTTCCCAACTGTATTTTATTTATTTATTTATTTTGCTCCCCATTATTTTTATTTCTACTTTGCACATTCTTCCACTGCAAATATACCATTCCAGTGTTTTACTTGCTATTTTGTATTTACTCTGCCACCATGGCCTTTTTTTGCCTTTATCTCCCTTATCTCACCTCATTTGCTCACATCGTATGTAGACTTGTTTATACTGTATTATTGACTGTATGTTTGTTTTACTCCATGTGTAACTCTGTGTTGTTGTATGTGTCAAACTGCTTTGCTTTATCTTGGCCAGGTCGCAATTGTAAATGAGAACTTGTTGTCAACTTGCCTACCTGGTTAAATAAAGGTGAAATAAAATTAAATAAATATTCCAAGATGAGATAGTGAAGGCTTTGTGTTCCATAAAGGGTCCAATGTTGTTAATCGTGTGGTTTGGCCTCAGGCCAGTAAGTGTGAGCAGAGCCTGCTGAGCATCTGGTACATGCCATTGGCTTGGGCTAGTGTAAGAGTGGGGGTTGGGCCTGTTTGCCCACTGACTGCCTGGGCGTATGTGTGACTTCCATGTTGAGGCCCACTTTGCAGGGGTGGGGTGCATGGGGTGGGCAGGAGGGGCATAGGTTTGATCTGAGGGGGCCTAGATGGGGTGTGGGCATGGTTGACGGTGGGGTGGTGTTGATTGGTGGGGGTGTGGATGTGGCTGGTGGTGCTGTGGTCTAGATGTAAGTCCTCTTGGCGTGGGTCCTCTGTGTAGGTCCAGGGGGGGTCCCGCAGGTCTGGGAGGGTGTCTCGGCGGTCTGGGCGGGGTGTCTATTGATCTGTTGCTCCTGTGTGAAGTGTTGGGGATACGTTTGAGAGCGATGTCCTTTAGAGTCCGGGCGAAGGTGGGCACTGTTGCCTTATAGAAGCGGACTTGGTCATAGAGGTTGATCAAGTCCAGGGTGGAGTGGTGGGCCAGGAAAACATTTGGTTTTGAGGCACAGTCAAGGGAAATACTTGCGTTTACCTGCTGTATTGTGGCAGGGTGGAAGTCTTTTCGTGGTAGCAGGGTGGAGATAACCACTTGTAGAAGAAGCTCTTTCAATCACTCCCTTCAGTGCTGTGGCCACCCTTTCCTGCTGTGTTCTCAGGTTGTTTGTGCCTGTGTATTAGTATGTGGCTGGGTGACCCTAGTTGGGGTCCCTAGAAAGGTTTTTTTTCTTGTATATATTTCCCATTTGAGTCCATAAGGAGAACAATCTGTGTCTTGTGTTTGTCCTCAGTGGGTGTGGGGGGGTTGTCAGAAGGGCTATCAGGGTGGCTGACAGGGGGTGCACAGTGGGTGTGGGGGGTTGTCAGAAGGGCTATCAGGGTGGCTCAGAGGGGGTGAGAGCCCCTGGGCTTGGGGTTCTTCATTTGTCTGTTCTACTGTGTTGTCGACTCTATGGTCAGGGTCTGGTGTGGACTGTTCTGCTGTGGTATTGAGACTTTTGTCAGGTGCTGAGGTGGGCTGTTCTGCTGGCTTCTCTGCGGGGGCGGCCACCTCTCTAGTGGGTTGTTCCCTGTCACATGCCATCTCTCTGTCTATCTATCTCTCTGTCTCTCTCTCTGTCTCGTCTCTGTCTCTTTGTTTATCTGAATTGTTTGAAACTTGGAAAGACAAGACAGCTGATGGGGAGGATTTTGCATTGAATTTTAGGGAATAATTAACATGCATACACGTCAAACCAGTTATTATGTTAAAGCTTAGCTGAAGACTTATCTCACCGTCAGATGGATCTGTTGTAATCTCTGTCTCCTTATCGGCTCAAACAGCTTGTGACATGCTTGGTCCTGACAGACAGGCAGGCAGACGGATGGACAGACAGACTATAGCAGGTACAGAAACATGTCTTTCCATTGATGCTTCTACTGGTACTTGAAAACGGCTAATTTTATATTTCTTCATGAGAGAGACAGAGTGTCTTGCTTGTTGACACCTCAAGGCTGACCCTACAGGACCTCATGGGCACTTCCACACACCCATCTCCATTAAGACACGCACGCATGCACACACAATCAAATAAAACACACACGGAGCACACATACACACAGGGTTGTAAAAACCGCTCTGGGCTTGCATTCAGATGCAAATTAGCTTTAATTAAATTAATGAGTGGTTTTCTAGCATGAACAGATCTGCTCGTTTCCTCTCCTTCCTCCACTCTGTACATTCGTTGCAGGAACCAAGACTACATTAACAGTCTATTCATTCCAGAAATAGTCTTCTTTCTTTCTAAGCTCTTTCTGCCTTCCTTCAATTCACTCTTCTATCTTTCTATCTAGTCAATCTTTCATTCCTCATCATCTGTCACTTGACAGCATACAGAGGGAGTTCCACCGGAGATACTGTAGGTCGGTGCCCGAACACTGGGGCCATTTTATATAAGGAAATAAGAAACACATCTCTATGGGGTCTCCAAAGCTCCAGGCTTACCCATGACATCATCTAAAGGAGGATCTCTACACCTGTTAGAGGATGTTACAGAAGCTGGTTGAGAGAATGCCAAGAGTGTGCAAAACTGTCATCAAGGCACAGGGTGGCTACTTTGAAGAATCTCAAATATAGAATATATTTTGATTTGTTTAACACTTTTTTGGTTACTACATGATTCCATATGTGTTATTTCATAGTTTTGATGTCTTCACTATTATTCTACAATGTAAAAATAAAGAAAAACCCCAGAATGAGTAGGTATTCTGACTGGTACTGTATATTATTTATACATTATTATTTATTTTTCCGGCGCAGTGCGGCTCAGTGGTGAGGGCTAGCTCTTAGCGGAATGGTGTTAGCGGATTATCTCCCCTCTGCTAACAAAGCTAGAGTTAGCGATAGCTACAGAGACAGCTAATCGTATTACTTATGATCTGGCTGAGAATTGGACAACACAGAGGATATTAGGCTAGCTGCCAGCCTGACAGCAAACTGAAGAGGTTCAGGCTATGGCACACAACACAACTGTAGTAAAACATATGTGTACTGGTACATGACCCCAGCCAGCGGGGAACGATAGTGAGAGGTGAGGGGTGGTGTGTTTTAGTTTGTGGCCATATATCGGTCATACTTCCTACCAGAGTCTATTATATGACAAGGCCTTTACTTCACCCTGTTAGTTCTGCTGTAACCACAATAGTCTCGGAGAGCTAACTAGTTGGGTCATATAGTGCTGAGTGTGTCCAATATATACTGTATAGTCACTGTCAATATAAGCTCTGGTCACCCTAGGTAATTTAGCTTACTGCCTGGTAGTCTGCCTGAGAGTTGAGTCTCCAACCCATAGTCTGACATGTGAGTTGGCAGCATCGGGTCACCTCACTCCTCTAAATCTAAATTTGATTAGCATTAAAGTGATTAAAGCTCCATTGATAACTTCCCATCGCATTATAGAGCTAATCTCCTCAGTCACTTTTAAGTCAGCAGAGAGAGAGAGAGAAAGAGAAAGAGAAAGAGAATGAGAGAGAGAGAGAGAGAGAGAGAGAGAGAGAGCATAAAGGAACATAAATTTCAACATACCAATTAGGATCTGGCTAAAAATACTTGAATCAGTCATAGAGCCCATTGCCCTTTATGGTTGTGAGGTCTGGGGTCCGCTCACCAACCAAGACTTCACAAAATGGGACAAACACCAAATTGAGACTCTGCACGCAGAATTCTGCAAAAATATCCTCCGTGTACAACGTAGAACACCAAATAATGCATGCAGAGCAGAATTAGGCCGATACCCACTAATTATCAAAATCCAGAAAAGAGCTGTTAAATTCTATAACCACCTAAAAGGAAGCGATTCCCAAACCTTCCACAATAAAGCCATCACCTACAGAGAGATGAACCTGGAGAAGAGTCCCCTAAGCAAGCTGGTCCTGGGGCTCTGTTCACAAACACACCCTACAGAGTCCCAGGACAGCAGCACAATTAGACCCAACCAAATCATGAGAAAACAAAAAGATAACTACTTAACACATTGGAAAGAATTAACAAAAAAACAGAGCAAAATAGAATGCTATTTAGCCCTAAAAAAGAGAGTACACAGCGGCAGAATACCTGACCACTGTGACTGACCCAAAATTAAGGAAAGCTTGTACAGATTCAGCGAGCATAGCCTTGCTATTGAGAAAGGCCGCCGTAGGCAGACATGGCTCTCAAGAGAAGACAGGCTATGTGCTCACTGCCCACAAAATGAGGTGGAAACTGAGCTGCACTTCCTAACCTCCTGCCCAATGTATGACCATATTAGAGAGACATATTTCCTTCAGATTACACAGATCCACAAAGAATTCGAAAACAAATCCAATTTTGAAAAACTCCCATATCTACTGGGTGAAATTCCACAGTGTGCCATCAAAGCAGCAAGATTTGTGACCTGTTGCCACGAGAAAAGGGCAACCAGTGAAGAACACGCACCATTGTAAATACAACCCATATCTATGCTTATTTATTTTATCTTGTGTCCTTTACCATTTGTACATTGTTAAAACACTGTATATATATGTATAATATGACATTTGTAATGTCTTTATTGTTTTGAAACTTCTGTATGTGTGATTTTTATTGTTTATTTCAGAGAGAGAGAGAGAGAGAGAGAGAGAGAGAGAGAGAGAGAGAGAGAGAGAGAGAGAGAGAGAGAGAGAGAGAGAGAGAGAGAGAGAGAGAGAGAGAGAGAGAGAGAGAGAGAGAGAGAGAGAGAGAGAGAGAGAGAGAGAGAGAGAGAAGAGAGAGAGAGAGAGAGAGAGAGAGAGAGAGAGAGAGGATTCTCTCTCTTCTTGTAAATCATTATTTTATGTATCGACATCAAAGAATGATTTAAGAGAAGGCCATTTAGTTTAGCGCATTATCAAAACATTAACTTTAAACATGCAGTTAGAAAGCAACAAGCTACCCAGACGAGCCATTACAGATACACTGTACCTAGATACACTGGTACAGTAGGTAATGTGTACCATCCCAGGGCATGGGGGCAGACTTAGGCTAACTACATTTCTAGAGAGTTTGGCGATGAGTATTCCTTAGATGAAGGCAACAATGAGTAAATGTGTAATGTTTGTGTGGAGGGGTTTCGTCAAGTTTGTTCATGATGATACCTGTATGTGTGTTTTGTTTTTGACTGAGTATGTGTTCACAGATGGCCTAGCAGATGGCCTAGCAGATGGCCTAGCTGGTGGCCTAGCTGATGGCCTAGCTGGTGGCCTAGCTGGTGGCCTAGCTGGTGGCCTAGCTGGTGGCCTAGCTGGTGGCCTAGCTGGTGGCCTAGCTGGTGGCCTAGCTGGTGGCCTAGCTGGTGGCCTAGCTGATGGCCTATCTGATGGCCTATCTGATGGCCTATTTGATGGCCTATCTGATGACCTATTTGATGGCCTATCTGATGACCTATCTGATGGCCTAGCTGATGGCCTAGCTGATGGCCTAGCTGGCTGTCCTCTGTCGTTGCCTCATTCATTAGTTAGAGCAGACCAGGTTCTGTTATGCAGTCAATTTGACGCTCTCATCCATCGGTTTAATCATTCTGGTTTTATTTTCACAGGCAGGTGTACACAATCAGACATGCATGCACATTAAACACCACAAAACATGCACAAGCCCACATGCAGTCACATCTGTCCTCATATGACTATCTACTAATGTTGGTCAGCAAATGTCCCTCTCACATTAGACCCAATTTCTCTCTTTTTCATTCTCTGTTCATCCATTTGTCTCTCTCCACCCCCCTCTCTCTGTTGTGGTACAGTGCAGTGCTCCCTCTCTCTCTCTGTTGTGGTACAGTGCAGTGCTCAGTGCCTCTCTCTCTCTCTCTCTCTCTTTCTCTGTGTGTTGTGGTACAGTGCAGTGCTCTCTCTCTCTCTCTCTCTCTCTCTCTGTGTGTTGTGGTACAGTGCTCTCTCTCTCTCTCTTCTCTGTGTGTTGTGGTACAGTGCAGTGCTCTCTCTCCTCTCTGTTGTGGTGCAGTGCTCCCTCTCTCTGTGTTGTGGTACAGTGCTCCCTCTCTCTCTCCCTCTCTGTTGTGGTGCAGTGCTCTCTCCCTCTCTGTTGTGGTGCAGTGCTCTCTCCCTCTCTGTTGTGGTACAGTGCTCCCTCTCTCTGTGTTGTGGTGCAGTGCTCTCTCCCTCTCTCTGTGTTGTGGTGCAGTGCTCCCTCTCTCTGTGTTGTGGTACAGTGCTCTCTCTCTCTCTCTCAGTCTCTCTCTTTCTCTGTGTGTTGTGGTACAGTGCAGTGCTCTCTCCCTCTCTGTTGTGTTGTGCAGTGCTCCCTCTCTCTGTTGTGGTGCAGGTCTCTCTGTGTGTTGTGGTACAGTGCTCTCTCTTCTCTCTGTGTTGTGGTACAGTGCAGTGCTCTCTCCTCTGTGTTGTGGTGCAGTGCTCCTCTCTCTGTGTTGTGGTACAGTGCTCTCTCGCTCTCTCCGTGTGTTGTGGTGCAGTGCTCCCTCTCTCTCTCTTTCTCTCTCTTTCTCTGTGTGTTGTGGTACAGTGCAGTGCTCTCTCCCTCTGTGTTGTGGTGCAGTGCTCCCTCTCTCTGTGTTGTGGTACAGTGCTCTCTCGCTCTCTCCGTGTGTTGTGGTACAGTGCTCTCTCGCTCTCTGTTGTGGTACAGTGCTCTCTCGCTCTCTGTTGTGGTACAGTGCTCTCTCCCTCTCTGTTGTGGTACAGTGCTCTCTCGCTCTCTCCGTGTGTTGTGGTGCAGTGCTCTGCTCTTTCTCCCCTCTCTCTCTGTTGTGGTGCTGTGTTGTGGTACTGTGCAGTACTCTCTCTCCCGTCTGTCCGTCCCCATTACTGTGGGCTGTGGTAAACATTCAGCTCTCTCTTTCTCCCCCTCTCTCTCTCTGTGTTGTGGTACTGTGCAGTACTCTCTCTCCCGTCTGTCCGTCCCCATTACTGTGGGCTATGGTAAACATTCAGTCACACTAAACTGCAGCGCTGTCTGCTTTATTGACAATTTATTCCTGTATGTATTCCTTCTAATCTGGCCTCCTAATCTGGCCTCCTTCTAATCTCTCTCAATTCAATTGGATTAATTGACATGGCAAGTTAAAATGACTTACATTGTTGAAGTATACATATAACAAAAATGGTGGGACCAACAGCAATAATAATAATAGTAGTGGAAATGGGATTAGCATTAACAGCAACAATATTAATGAGAATAATATATTAAAGCAATAGTAGTAGACAAGTCTCAACCTGATTTAGAAGCCACATGACATTATATGAAAGCCAAAACAAAACTGAATGGGAACTTCATTTTAACGGAATAGAAGGATTTTCTTGCTTTGTCTCTCAGCTCATTCACAGCCATGTGAGAGCTACCTGTGTTGCTGGTATTTAGTCCTAGATACGTGTAGTTTCACAGCCATGTGAGAGCTACCTGTGTTGCTGATATTTAGTCCTAGATACGTGTAGATTCACAGCCATGTGAGAGCTACCTGTGTTGCTGATATTTAGTCCTAGATACGTGTAGTTTCACAGCCATGTGAGAGCTACCTGTGTTGCTGATATTTAGTCCTACATACGTGTAGTTTCACAGCCATGTGAGAGCTACCTGTGTTGCTGATATTTAGTCCTAGATACGTGTAGTTTCCCAGCCATGTGAGAGCTACCTGTGTTGCTGATATTTAGTCCTAGATACGTGTAGTTTCACAGCCATGTGAGAGCTACCTGTGTTGCTGATATTTAGTCCTAGATACGTGTAGTTTCACAGCCATGTGAGAGCTACCTGTGTTGCTGATATTTAGTCCTAGATACGTGTAGTTTTTCGTGTGTTCTAAGAGAACTGTGTCCAAATAGAATTTATATTTGTCGTCCTGAATTCTGGACCTTTTTTGGAATATCATTATATTCTTTTTTTTTGTAGATTAACGGTCAGAGCCCAGGTCTGACAGAACCTGTGCAGATGATCTAGGTGCTGCTGTAACTCCTCCTTAGTGGGAGACAGCAGCACCAGGTCATCTGCGTACAGCAGACACTTGATTTCAGTGTTGTGTAGGGTGAGACCAGGTGCTGCCAATTCTTCTAATATTTGCCAAATCATTAATGTAGATGTTAAATAGTGTTGGACTTATTGGACAGCCCTGTTTCACTCCCCGTCCCTGAGAGAAGTCTGTTTGCTTGTTGTTAACTCATTAATGTAGATGTTAAATAGTGTTGGGCTTATTGGGCAGCCCTGTTTCACTCCCCATCCCTGAGAGAAGAAGTCTGTTTGCTTGTTGTTAACTCATTAATGTAGATGTTAAATAGTGTTGGACTTATTGGGCAGCCCTGTTTCACTCCCCATCCCTGAGAGAAGAAGTCTGTTTGCTTGTTGTTAACTCATTAATGTAGATGTTAAATAGTGTTGGGCTTATTGGGCAGCCCTGTTTCACTCCCCATCCCTGAGAGAAGAAGTCTGTTTGCTTGTTGTTAACTCATTAATGTAGATGTTAAATAGTGTTGGACTTATTGGGCAGCCCTGTTTCACTCCCCATCCCTGAGAGAAGAAGTCTGTTTGCTTGTTGTTAACTCATTAATGTAGATGTTAAATAGTGTTGGGCTTATTGGGCAGCCCTGTTTCACTCCACGTCCCTGAGAGAAGTCTGTTTGCTTGTTGCCAATTTTAACCACACATTTGTTTTTAGTGTACATTGATTTAATAAAATCATATGTTTTCCCTCCAATACCACTTTCTATTAGTTCATAAAAAATACCTTTGTGCCAAATTGAATCAAATGCTTTCTTAAAGTCTACAAGACACGAGTAGATTGTGCCTTTGTTTTGGTTTACATGGTGGTCAATTAGAGTGTGGAGGATGTAAATGTGGTCTGTTGTACGATCAGCTTCTGCTAAACTCTGTTTCAAACAGCCTAAAATTACCTTGCACCATGACAGTCCCAGTCTTGTAGAGGTTTTTTATTTATTTATTAAACCAGGTAGGCTAGTTGTTCTCATTTGCAACTACGACCTGGCCAAGATAAAGCAAAGCAGTTCGACACATACAACAACACAGAGTTACATATGGAATAAACAAAACAGTCAATAATACAGTAGAACAAAAGAAAACAAAAAAAGTCTATATACAGAGAGTGCAAATAAGGTAAGATGAGGGAGTTAAGGCAATAAATAGGCCATGGTGGCGAAGTAATTACAATATAACAATTAAACACTGGAATGGTAGATGTGCAGAAGATTAATGTGCAAGGTTGATTGTTATCATGGTGCTGTCAGGGTCGTCTTTCTCTTTGACTTTCATCTTCCACCCATTACAGATTCCCTCTTTCTTTATGGATGGGTAGTGAGAGCAGACTGCTGAGCGCCATGCATTTGGCTGATCAGTGAGAAAGATGAGATTACTCACCTCACCGTTTTGGTAGAGTTCTGCAAAAAGGGTTTCTGGCCTCTCCTTTAGTAGTGTCTGTTTAAAAGCTTTCCTCGTTGTGTCATTTTTGGCCTCTGGAGGGTAGAGGATGGACTCAGCACTGAGGGGGAGTGGGGACATGGTGCCTGTGGGCTCTGGTCCTACTGCTGCTCTGTTCTGGGTCCCCCATTGCCATGGCAACTAGTTTTGTTTGTCTGCTGCTGTTGCTAGCTAGCTCTAATTTAGCTCAAACTAGCAAAAAGAGTGAAAAATCGTCACACAAAAAAACATGTTTAATGTTAGAGTCCGTTCGCCTTTTTGGTTTACTCACTCAGTTTGGTTGTTTGATGTAGTTGAATTAACTCCCCTTGCTAGGTTTGTTCTAGCTCATTGTTTCTGGCTAGCTTGTTAGCCTGCTGGCTAGGGTTTTGTTGTGTAGCTAACGTTAGCTAGCGAGAGTCAAAACTTCTTCATTTGAGGCGCAAAGTAACTTTTTTTCTATTGTGATTGAATAGAGTTGTTCATCACTTCTTGTCTTTTTTTATATTTGAATGTTTATCTCATTCTAAAACTCCAAAAACTGAAATATATCAGGAGCTCACGTTTAACATGTCTGTAGCTCCCTCTCCTCTCTCTTCAACCTGCCTTTCTCTTTCTTTTGTTTTCTCCTGCATCACCTCCAGACCTCCATTACATCTCACCTCTGCTCACACTTCTCGGGACATTTTCTGAGTTTCAAATGATGTTGGACATTGTCTTGAGCCACAAGTACTGGCACTGAGTATTGCCACCAAGCTATGCAGTGGAGTGGAATTGATATGATACCTTTACATCAAATGCAATGTATTTTTTATATTTAATAACGTTGGACTTGGTTGACTCTACCGTAGATGGCTTACAAGGCAAAGCCGGAGGAGCATCTGTGACTGTAGCCTGTGTGTGCGTGCTGTGGCCCTTATTTCCATGGTAACTATGATCCAGCTGGGCTGATGAAAGTATGTCTCCTGCAGACACCTTTGTGTGCTCCCATTACTGCTCTGTGTGTGTCCCCTTCCAACAGAGAGAGGGGGAGGAGGAGAAGGGTGGCAGAAGAGAGGGGAGCATGCTGGAGAGGGGGGGGGCATAGGAGAGTAGAGGGGAGAAGGGGGGATGAGAGAAGAGGGCTAAAGAGATGGGAGGGAGAAGGGGGCAGAGTGGCAACCTCCTCGTTGTTGTCAGAAAGAGGGATGATCGATATAAGTTAAACATGGTGGCAGTCAGAAAAAGAAGATGACAAAATGTAGACGGGGGAATATTATTTTGGACAATTATTACTGTACTGTGTGTGTAAGTATGGCTCATACCACCTCTATCTATCTCCACTTGCATTGAACCATTACATCCTGGTTTCATAGAGGTGACATACACTACATGGCCAAAAGTATGTGGACAATCAAGTTCTTCAACAGCGATCTTGACAAACCATTTCTGTATGGACCTTGCTTTGTGCACAGGGGTCATTGTCATGCTGAAACAGGAAAGCTGTTGCCACAAAGTTGGAAGCACAGAATTGTCTAGAATGCCATTGTGTGCTGTAGCGTTACGATTTCCCTTCACTGGAACTAAGGGGACTAGACTGAACCATGAAAAACAGCCCCAGACCATTACTCCTCCACCAAACTTTACAGTTGGCGCTATGCAACGCGGCAGTTAGTGTTCGCCTAGCATCCGCAAAACCCAGATTTGTCTGTCGGACTGTCAAATTGTGAAGCGTGATTTATCCCTCCAGAGAACACTTGTCCACTGCACCAGTCCAATGGCAGTGAGCTTTACACCACTCCAGCCAATGCTTGGCATTGCGCATGGTGATCTTAGGCTTGTGTGTGGCTGCTCGGCTTTAGAAACCCATTTCATGAAGCTCCCAACTAACAGTTCTTGTGCTGTTGTTGCTTCCAAAGGCAGCTTGGAACTCGGTAGGACCGACGATTTTTACGCGATACACACTTCAGCATTCGGCAGTCCCGTTCTGTGAGCTTGTGTGGCCTACCACTTCACGGCTGAGTCGTTTTTGCTCCTAGATGTTTCCATTTCACAATAACAACACTTCCAGGTGACTAGGGGCAGTTCTAGCAAGGCAGAAATTTGACGAACTGACTTGTTAGAAAGCTGGCATCCTATGACGGTGCCACGTTGAAAATCACTGAGCTCTTCAGTACAGGCCATTCTACTGCCAATGTTTGTCTATGGCGATTGTATGGCTCTGTGCTCAATGTTATACACCTGTCAGCAACAGGTGGGGCTGAAATGTCCGAATCCACTAATTTGAAGGGGTGTCCACATACTTTTGGAGTGTACATGATACATAAATGAAACACAGGTTCCGTTTGACCCCTTCAATGACACCTGCTGTTGTACTCACCACCACACCCTCCCCTCCCCCACATCCTGTTAGACCGGCTCAGTCCAGATTGGCAAGGTTATTTTTATACGCCTCTATGCCCAAAAAGCACCCTATTCCCTCTGTAGTGCACTACTTTTGACCAGAGCCCCATTTAGTGCACTATAGAGGGGATAGGGTGCCATTTGGGACAAACCTTATACTATACCAATTTAGCCATAAAGGTCTAACAGACATACCCTGACAGAGCTGTTTGCTTTGGGGCTGGTCAGATGATTACGTTGTCACACGCTGTACAGATTTGATCGAATTGGTGTCTGAAAGGGCGTTTTATGGCGTTGATGGTGTATAGTTGATGGTGTATAGTTGATGGTGTATAGTTGATGGTGTATAGTTGATGGTGTATAGTTGATGGTGTATAGTTGATGGTGGATAGTTGATGGTGGATAGTTGATGGTCTATAGTTGATGGTCTATAGTTGATGGTCTATAGTTGATGGCCTATAGTTGATGGTCTATAGTTGATGGTGTATAGTTGATGGTGTATAGTTGATGGTGTATAGTTGATGGTCTATAGTTGATGGTCTATAGTTGATGGTCTATAGTTGATGGTCTATAGTTGATGGTCTATAGTTGATGGTCTATAGTTGATGGTGTATAGTTGATGGTGTATAGTTGATGGTCTATAGTTGATGGCGTATAGTTGATGGTGTATAGTTGGTGTATAGTTGATGGTTTTGAATGTAAAAGGAAGGACAGTATAATGACTGAGAACACATTCTCATTTACAGCAACAATCTGGGGAATAGTTACGGGGAGATGAATCAGCCAATTGGAATCTGGGGATGATTAGGTGGCCATAATGGTATGAGGGCCGGATTGGGAATTAACCCCGGTGTCCTGGATAAACACCCCTACTCTTACAATAAGTGCCATGGGATCTTTAGTGACCACAGAGAGTCAGAATACCTGTAATGTCCAATCCAAAAGACAGTACTCTACACAGGGTAATGTCTCCAATCACTGCCCTGGGGCATTGGGATTCTTTTTTTAAATGTTATTTTTTAGACCAGAGGAAAGAGTGCCTCCTACTGGCCCTCCAACACCACTTCCAGCAGCATCTGGTCTCCCATCCAGGACTAATACTGCTTAACTTCAGAGGTAAGCCAGCAGTGGGATGCAGTGTGAAACGCTGCTGGCAATGTGTTGGAGGAGTCTGTTGCCTTTTTTAAACTGTTTGCACACCCAAACACCCCACACACACACCCAAACACCCCACACACATACCCAAACACCCCACACACACATACCCAAACACCCCACACACACATACCCAAACACCCCACACACATACCCAAACACCCCACACACATACCCAAACACCTCACACACATACCCAAACACCTCACACACATACTCAAACCCCAAACACCCCACACCTAAACACCCCACACACATACCCAAACACCCCACACACATACCCAAACACCCCACACACATACCCAAACACCCCACACACATACCCAAACACCCCACACACATACTACCCAAACCCCACACCTAAACACCCCACACACATACCCAAACACCCCACACACATACCCAAACACTCCACACACATACCTAAGCTATATGGCCTAAAACTCATATCTCGATTCTTTCAAACTTATGGGCGACTCAAAATATATATCTTGATTTAAAAAAAAATGTTATTCTGATTTCTCTACATAAGCTTTGTTGTACAATTAAAGATAAAATACACTGCATTTAAAACTGTTAGCAATAATCTATTGAATTCAGTGTTTGTGTAATTATACCTCGGCTGAATAAAAGCCTTCCACATCAATAAGATAATAATAATGTCATTATTTTAGCAAAATAGTTGTACCTGCTTTTTTTTGCTATAATCACTGATGTGGCTTTCAGGTCCATCTATAAAAATGCCCTTTTTGTTACAAATTTAACCAGAGCCATGCACAATGTACATTCAGAATAATACATAATGTAGCAGGCATGTAGCAGGCATGTAGCAGGCATGTAGCAGGCATGTAGCAGGCATTATAGAAAATGAACACTGCTCTCATAAACAATCTCTCAAGCACAAGCCTACGTTCTAGTGAGTAGCCAGCTAATATTTATATTTCAAGTTTAGCCAACTTGGATCAAGATATAATTTCACAATCTCTGAATTCAGCTAACAAGGCAAAACAGTTGAATTGTTGTGAACACACCCTTCTGTCCGTCTCCAACTGTTTGAACAGCATGCTAGCCTGTCCACTTTGTTCCGATTGTTGAAATCAAGCGGCTTACCTTATTTCTCAGAATGAGAACGAGTTGCCAATTCCTTATATAATTGGTTAATACTTATTGCACAGTTATAAAACACAGACTAAACAGCTAGAATAACAATCTTTATTTGACTAAAATGCTGATAGCTATACGTGGTACCATAGAGCCATGCGTCCGCCGAAACACAACCCAACCAAGCCATGCTGCTTCTTGACACAATGCCCACTTAACCCGGAAGCTAACCGCACCAATGTGTCGGAGGAAACACCGTACACCTGGCGACTGTCAGCGTGCACTGCACCCGGTCCGCCACAGGAGTCGCTAGTGCACGATGAGACGAGAACATCCCTGCCGGCAAAACCCTCCCCTAACCTGGGTGACGCTGTGCCAATTGTGCCCACTTGTGCGCCGCCCAATGGGTCTCCCGGGTGCAGCCGGCTGCGACAGAGCCTGGACCCCAATGCGTTTCTACTCGCTTATTTTGAACCTAAGCTTGTCGCCTGCGTTCCCGCCTTTGGGACAACAACTCCCATTGTTAGGGTGGAGACATGAGCATCCCCAAGATGGCATAGCAGTCAGACGTCCTTTGTCCTCATCTTGTCGTGTCCCGTGTGTATATATATATATATTTACGTAATTTCTTTGCATATCTTTTTATATATATTTTTTTCTAAAAATCTCAATTTAAACACTCTCCTGCAATCCGCCTCACCAATTAAAGAAATGTAAAAAAGTATTATTCACCTCAAATCTGAAATCCACAATAGAAGCTAGCCAGAAGCTAGCCAGTTTACTGGCTAACGTTAGTATTCAGCTAACCACGGTTGGTGGTCATCAGCTGTCCTTTAGCTCGAAAAGCTATTGCCAGTTTTGTACAACGCGACTCAGACCAGAGCATACCGGACCTATTTTCTCTCCATATCCCCGGATTTCTACCGCAAGCTCTTAACATTTACACCTGGATCTTGCAGCTAGCTAGCTGCTATCCGAGTAACTATTGGCTGACATCGGTCCCGGAGAAAACATCAATTATTCCGGAGCGAGCCAGCTGAAGAGTTCCATCAGCCACTCCTGGCTACAATCACCTATCCGTACCCGTTTTACTGCCAATGTGGAGCCCCACCGGGCCTTCACGACTGGACTACCGACATTATCTGCCCGAGGGAGTTATCCAACTGGCCCCTCTGTCGCGACGTTACCTGATATCTCATCTGCGGCCCGCTAATCATTAGCTGTCTTATCGGCTGCTATCTGAATAGGTCTATCGGACAATTTTCTTGGGTCACTATAACTATCTATTTTGCCAATTGGATTGGTCCCCTCTACCACACGGGACCCCACTAATCTACCGATGGAGACGCACGAGGTGGCTAAAAACAGACCTCCATCCTCTGCCAGCTTGCTACCGATGCCCCGGCTAGCTGTCTGAATCGCCGTGACACCAACCAAACTCACTACTCACTGGACCCGGCTAAGCATGCCTCTCCTTAATGTCAATATGCCTTGTCCATTGCTGTTCTGGTTAGTGTTTATTGGCTTATTTCACTGTAGAGCCTCTAGCCCTGCTCATTATACCTTATCCAACCTTTCAGTTCCACCACCCACACATGCGATGACATCACCTGGTTTCAATTATGTTTCTAGAGACAATATCTCTCTCATCATCACTCAATGCCTAGGTTTACCTCCACTGTTTTCACATCCTACCATACCTTTGTCTGTACATTATACCTTGAAGCTATTTTATCGCTCCAAGAAACCTCCTTTTACTCTCTGTTCCGCACGTCCTAGATGACCAATTCTCATAGCTTTTAGCCGTACCCTTATCCTACTCCTCCTCTGTTCCTCTGGTGATGTAGAGGTGAATCCAGGCCCTACAGTGCCTAGCTCCACTCCTATTCCCCAGGGGCTCTCTTTTGTTGACTTCTGTAACCATAATAGCCTTGGTTTCATGCATGTTAACATTAGAAGCCTCCTCCCTAAGTTTGTTTTATTCACTGCTTTAGCACATTCTGCCATCCCGGATGTCCTAGCCGTGTCTGAATCCTGGCTTAGGAAGACCACCAAAAACTCTGAAATCTCCATCCCTAACTACAACATTTTCAGACAAGATAGAACGGCCAAAGGGGGCGGTGTTGCAATCTACTGCAGAGATAGCCTGCAGAGTTCTGTCCTACTATCCAGGTCTGTACCCAAACAATTTGAACTTCTACTTTTAAAAACCCACCTCTCTACAAACAAGTCTCTCACCGTTGCCGCCTGCTATAGACCACCCTCTGCCCCCAGCTGTGCTCTGGACACCATATGTAAACGGATTGCCCCCCATCTATCTTCAGAGCTCGTGCTGCTAGGTGACCTAAACTGGAACATGCTTAACACACCAGCCATCCTACAATCTAAGCTTGATGCCCTCAATCTCACTCAAATTATCAATGAACCTACCAGGTACCACCCCAAAGCCGTAAACACGGGCACCCTCATAGATATCATCCTAACCAACTTGCCCTCTAAATACATACTATTTTCAACCAAGATCTCAGCGATCACTGCCTCATTGCCTGCATCCATAACTGTCAAGCGACCTCCACTCATCACTGTCAAACGCTCCCTGAAACACTTCAGCGAGCAGGCCTTTCTAATTGACCTGGCCCGGGTATCCTGGAAGGATATTGACCTCATCCCATCGGTAGAGGATGCCTGTTCTTTTTTAAATGCCTTCTTCACCATCTTAAATAAGCATGACCCATTCAAGAAATGTAGAACCAGGAACAGATATAGCCCTTGGTTCTCTCCAGACCTGACTGACCTTAACCAACACAAAAACATCTCATGGTGTTCTGCATTAGCATCGAACAGCCCCCGTGATATGCAACTTTTCAGGGAAGTTAGAAACCAACATACACAGGCAGTTAGAAAAGCCAAGGCTAGCTTTTTCAAGCAGAAATTTGCATCCGGCAACACAAACTCAAAAAAGTTCTGGGACACTGTAAAGTCCATGGAGAATAAGAACACCTCCTCCCAGCTGCCCACTGCACTGAGGATAGGAAACTCTGTAACCACCGAGAAATCCACTATAATTGAGAATTTCAATAAGCATTTTTCTACGGCTGGCCATGCTTTCCACCTGGCTACCCCTGGGTCAACAACACTGTACCCCCCCACAGCAACTTAAGCCTTCCCCATTTCTCCTTCTCCCAAATCCAGTCAGATGATGTTCTGAAAGAGCTGCAAAATCTGGACCCCTACAAATCAGCCGGGCTAGACAATCTGGACCCTTTCTTTCTAAAATTATCTGCCGAAATTGTTGCAACCCCTACTACTAGCCTGTTCAACCTCTTTCGTGTCGTCAAGAGATTCCCAAAAATTGGAAAGCAGCTGCGGTCATCCCCTCTTCAAAGGGGGGGACACTCTTGACCCAAACTGCTACAGACCTATATCTATCCTACCCTGCCTTTCTAAGGTCTTCGAAAGCCAAGTCAACAAACAGATTACCGACCATTTCGAATTCCACCGCACCTTCTCCGCTATGCAATCTGGTTTCAGAGTTGGTCATGGGTGCACCTCAGCCACGCTCAAGGTCCTAAACAATATCTTAACCGCCATCGATAAGAAACAATACTGTGCATATTCATTGACCTGGCCAAGGCTTTCGACTCTGTCAATCACCACATCCTCATCGGCAGACTCGATAGCCTTGGTTTCTCAAATGATTGCCTCCCCTGATTCACCAACTACTTCTCCGATAGAGTTCAGTGCGTCAAATCGGAGGGCCTGTTGTCCGGGCCTCTGGCAGTCTCTATGGGGGTGCCACAGGGTTCAATTCTTGGGCCGACTCTCTTCTTTGTATACATCAATGATGTCGCTCTTGCTGCTGGTGATTCTCTGATCCATCTCTATACAGACGACACCGTTCTGTATACTTCTGGCCCTTCTTTGGACACTGTGTTAACAACCCTTCAGACGAGCTTCAATGCCATACAACTCTCCTTCCGTGGCCTCCAACTGCTCTTAAATACAAGTAAAACTAAATGCATGCTCTTCAACCGATCGCTGCCTGCACCTGCCCGCCTGTCCAGCATCACTACTCTGGACGGTTGTGACTTGTTTTACTCCATGTGTAACTCTGTGTTGTTGTATGTGTTGAACTGCTTTGCTTTATCTTGGCCAGGTCGTAATTGTAAATGAGAACTTGTTCTCAACTTGCCTACCTGGTTAAATAAAGGTGAAATGAATAAATCCATGTCGTCATTATATACAGATCACTGATGTAAATGGGAAGGTACACACAGCACAGAAGGAGCGAAGGAGACGACACCAAAAAGACAACATGAGGTCAAGCGGGCATAAACGCAAAAAAAATACAAAAAAATACAAAAAAACTTGATTCTGCAATACAGGCATATGGAATATCACGCAAAAGCATACAGTACCAGTCAAAAGTTTGGACACACCTACTCATTCATGGGTTTTTCTTGATTTTTACTATTTTCTACATTGTGAAATAAAACTTATGGATTGATGTGCTAGCAAAACAGTCCTGTAGCTTAGCATCTGCTTCATAAAAAAGTGATGAACCAGATGCTAAGCTACAGGACTGTTTTGCTAGCACAGACTGGAATATGTTTCAGGTTTCCTCCTCCGTTGGCATTGAGGAGTACACCACATCTGTCACTGGCTTCATCAATAAGTGCATTGTTGACGTCGTCCCCACAGTGACCGTACGTACATACCCCAACCAGAAGCCATGGATTACAGGAAACATCTGCACTGAGCTAAAGGGTAGGATCGGGACCCTAACCCGGAAGCTTATAAGAAATCCGCTATGCCCTCTGACGAACCATCACATGCAAAGCGTCAATACAGGACTAAGATCGAATCGTACTACACCGGCTCCAACGCTCGGCGGATGTGGCAGGGCTTGCCCAGATGGGATGGCGTATTGTTGCAGAATGCTGTGGTTGCCATGCTGGTTAAGTGTGCCTTGAATTCTAAATAAATCACAGACCTTGTCACCAGCACAGCACCCCCACACCCCCAAATGCATTAGATCTCTCTCTCTCACACACACACACACACACACACACACGAGAGAGACACAAGTAGCTCCATGCCTAGGAGCCATATCTCTTCTCTTTCTGACCCATTTTCCCATGTATTGTCACTGGACAATGCCCTCTCCCCTTCTCCCTCCCTTCGCAGACAAAAGCTGTTGGTCTCCATGGAGAGACACACACTGTTTATAGATCAGCTGTGTTAAATAATGACACCCACTACATCATCTTAATGTAGCTCTTTCCGGCAGTCAAAGGACCTAGTGGCCTCATGGGTAGAATGTTATTCATATTTTTGATAATTAATGAATATATATGGAAAAAAAAGTCAAACAGTTTTGTTATATTTCAGTCCCCTGTGGTGTATACACAAAGTGTGATATTGAGAAACTCAAAATGTAATAAATGTACTCTATATCTGACATGGTACAGGTGTCTTCTTTTTTAAGCCCATAACCATGTGTGTGAGGTGTATACTTTTGTTTCAAAGTAGATTTGTTTAAGACTACCAAGAAACACTGTGTATGACCCTGATTTAGCTCACTACAGTAAAAGGTTAAGGACCGTTTTATTATGTGGGCCATGGGAGCGTTGTGTGTGTGATGGGTAAACCACTTCCTGTCATAGACTGATTACAGCTGGAGAGGGATGGAGTGTGTGTGTTGGTTCTTCCATCCTTGTGGAGACCTAAATTCCCCACAAGGATAGTACAACAAGGAATGTTCTACCTTGTGGGGACATTTCCCACGTCCGCATGAGGACAAAGGCTATTTTAAGCTTAAGGGTTAGAATTAGGGTTATGGTCAGGAGTTGAGTTTGGGGTAGGGTTATGGGTTAAGGTTAGGGTTAAGTTAAGGATCCGGGAAAATTAGATTTTGAACGGAAATACATTTTAGGTCACCACGAGGATAGGACATAACCTGTGTGTGTGACACAGACCTGTCCTCATGATCACGGGGCTGATGAGTGTTATTATACTAGTTACTATACTAGTATGACTAGTGCTGCTGTGAGGATAATGGTCCATATGTTGACCACAGGGAGTTGAACTGGGATACACTGTGACTAGCTCATATTATATATGAAATCAGGTTGTTAAGTTATTGCACTTAATTAAAAAGTATGTGACTTACTCTAGCACGCTATGTATTGTGCATATTGTGAGATATGTGAGTGCTCTGTGTGGCCCCCTAGGCTTGCCGTAGTGAAGGTTATTGCTAGTGTGGGAACTCTAAACAATGTGTCTTACTAAGCTGTGTTCCCACGTCCCTCTCCCTTACACACACACACACACCACACACACAACCAAGCTACTGCAAAATATAGTTTAATTACTAGTTAAACTATATGTAGTTCACTACTCTGCAAGTCTACACACTTCACACGTCGCCTTCAGATGCTCAAACACACATACAGAGAAACAAACGCATACGTACACACTACACACACACACACACACACACACACACACACACACACACACACACACAGAGAGAGAAGGTTACTGTAGTGCATCTAGCTAACTGGAGCTCTGATACTGTGGATCTGTTTGACAGTTTCTGTTTATGCTGCCCATGTTGAATGCTGTTTGGATATGAGCATCTCTCTCTCCCTCTGGCTCGCCCTGAAAGTATGTGTGTTGGTTTCTCTCGCTCTCTGTACGAGTGATTGTTTCTGTGTATGTATGTGTTTATTTCCTTCTCTGTGTGTGTTTGTTTTTCTTTCTGTACAGTATGTGGGTGTATATGTGTGAGCATCCGAAGGTGATGAAGAGTTCCATAATAGCACTGTCTGCGTATGCAGATGGCATGACAGTTTGTATTACAAAGAGTGAGGATGTTAAGGTTCTCAAATGTTCAAAATGTGTATGAGGGGTCCTCCTCAGCTAGAGTTAATTGGGAAAATAGTGAATCGCTGTGGGCAGGTCAGCTTCAGATAGGGTCCGCTCCACGGTTACCAGGGGGCTTCAGATAGGGTCAGCTCCACGGGTACCAGGGGGCTTCAGATAGGGTCCGCTCCACGGTTACCAGGGGGCTTCAGATAGGGTCCGCTCCACGGTTACCAGGGGCTAGGGTCAGATACCAGGGGTCAGCTCCACGGTTACCAGGGGGCTTCAGATAGGGTCCGCTCCACGGTTACCAGGGGCTTCAGATAGGGTCCGCTCCACAGGGGGTTACCAGAGGGCTTCAGATAGGGTCCTCTCCACGGTTACCAGGGGGCATCAGATAGGGTCCGCTCCACGGTTACCAGGGGGCTTCAG
Source organism: Oncorhynchus tshawytscha (assembly GCF_018296145.1). Classification (NCBI taxonomy): domain Eukaryota; kingdom Metazoa; phylum Chordata; class Actinopteri; order Salmoniformes; family Salmonidae; genus Oncorhynchus; species Oncorhynchus tshawytscha. The sequence goes on from NC_056454.1 coordinate 39,250,306, forward strand.
ATAGCGTCCGCTCCACGGTTACCAGGGGGGCTTCAGTGGGGCAGAGATGGGATGAAGACTTTTCTTTTTTTCTAGGCTCCCATGTCTTTCAAAAAAAGAACTGGGAGGGTGTAGTGGAGAAGGTGTGTGCCAGATCGTCTAGGTGGAAATGGGTGCTACCCCAACTGTCTTATAGGGGAAGGGTGCTGGTAGCTAATAACCTAGCCGTCTCTACCCTGTGGCACAGACTAATGATTTTACAGCCACCGGGGAGGTCTGATACAAGAGCTTCAGAGGATCCTTGTCAGCCATTCTGTGCTGAGTCTGAAACTCTGGCACATCTATTCTTAGTGTCCCCGGTTGGTCGGGATGATTGACCTGATCACTAGTTGGTTCTCAGCTCTGGGAGAGGTTTTCTCTTCCAGCTGTTTATATTTGGGCCAAAGTATAGATTTAGTCGAATGGATGTAGTTCTCTTGATTAACGTTGTGACAGGGCAGCTAAATTAGCAATACGTAAGTCATGAAAGAACAGTATTCCAGGACTGGGGTGTGGTGGGAATGCTGGATGGGATGTTGGCAGCTAGACGGAAGGTTGAGTTTGCCTATTACACAATGGTTAAGAACATTGGGCTGTTTATGAGTATATGGGGTATTGAGGCTGTTCTGTTTAGTTACTGTGGAGGAAGATTTGGTGTTGTGTTTTTAATTGATGTTTAATCATGTTTTTGTTTGTTTGAGTTGTTTATTGTTTTGTGGGTTCCCAGACCCAATAAAGTTTTTAAAAAATGTTTAAAAATCTCTCGCTCTCTCTCTCTCTCAATTCAATTCAATTTAAGGGCTTTATTGGCATGGGACATGTATCTTTACATTGCCAAAGTAAGTGGAATAGATAATAAACAAAAGTGAAATAAACAAAATCAACATTACACTTCCAAAAGAATAAAGACATTTCAAATGTCATGATGTGTATATATACAGTGTTGTAATGATTTGCAAATAGTTAAAGTATGTAAGGGAAAATAAATACAAAATAAATATAGCTAATGGTGTTTGTTCTTCACTGGTTGCCCTTTTCTTGTGGCAACAGGTCACAAATATTGCTGCTGTGATGGCACACAGTGGTATTTCACCCAGTAGATATGGTAGTTTAACAAAATTGGATTTGATTTTGAATTCTTTCTGGGTCTGTGTAATCTAAGGGAAATTTCTCTCTTTTCCCCCTCTCTCTTTCCCTCCATCCCCTCTCTGTTTCACTGTATCAGTCTCTCTCTCTCATTTCTGCATTGTTGTAGCTCTTACATAATCTCAGGTGCTTGTGTTGGGCCCGCCATCCGTTGAGACACAGCATGCTCTTGAATCAAATAGATTGGAGTAATATCTTATTTAAACCCACCAAAACAAACAAAACAACATCTCTGGATTTGTCACTGGAATCACAGGTGGCTGCTATGTGTGACACAGAGAGAAGGATGAGGGAGAAAGAGGAGAGAAGGGTGGGGAATAGCAGGGTTGAAAATAGAAAAGAATAGACAGGTGGATAGACTGAGAGAAAGGAGAGGTTTAGGGCCAGTGGTACATGTGTGTGATGTTACTGTACTGAATTTTATAACGAGGTGAATTCTTTGGGGTGGTCCTGGGATGAAAATACTGTCAACCACTTACTGTAGCTAGCTACAAACCAAACACACTAATGTTATCATGTCACAATCTGCATTTCTAGCTTTAGCTAGCTAGCTAACGTTAGCTAGTTTAAATAAAGGCATTGGGCATCTTGTGGGGTTTATGAAGTGTAACTACATGATGCTATAGTTAGATTCCTTTAACGGTCCGAATTCAGAAGATGCTAGCTAGCTACGTAGCAGTGTTAGCTAGCTTGAACATTGAACACATTAAAGTTAGCAGCTAATTTAGATAGCAGGCTAAAACTCAATCCAACACTTACCTACCTGTCCATGAGAACGGTAGCCATTTTGGCGTCACTCTTACCACCTTTCAAAATTAATTCCAATGTTTATCCGGTTTCTGTTTTGGTCTTTTTCTCACTTCTTTTTCTCTTATGGGGTCGAGTTGATTCCGATCCAAGAACGTAGAAGGATGCTTGTTTATGTTATCCCTACTACAAGGACAGTTTATCTGCAAACAAGTTAGCTAGCTTGCTGGCTTCGTCTACTCCAATACGCTAAACAGCCGTTGCATTTTAATTAGGATTGGATAATTTCTGGTTTTGAGTTAGGGTATGGAGACAACTGATGCCCCTGGGGAGGGCTGGAGGGAGAGAGAGGGGAGAGGGATTATGTTTGATGTTATTATATTATAGCTTTGATTGTTTCTGGCGGCTGTAATGTTAGCTTGCATGTGACTTTAAGTTCACCAGCTCTGGGGCAGTAGGGTCATTCGAGTAGGCGGGATTTAACGCAAAGACACACCTAGCCCAGGAGACCTGCCCAAAAGCAATCCCTTTTGCATGTGAAAACACAGAATCCTACTTAAAAACTGCCATATGTAACTTTTTGGGTGATCTGCCCAAATTCCCATAGAAATATGAGTTATAGATCTGTCATTCTCATCAAAAGCAAAACTAAGAAGTGGTAGATCTGTTCTACTGTATGTGCGGTACGTCTGTGCTTCCCGTGTTTAAGTCTAGTTTTTGTGTCTATTACTTTCGGTTTTGTACACCAGCTTCAATCAGCTGAAAATACAATATTTTTGGTCATGTAAAATATATATTTACAGCGGTTTAGATTGTAAAATTATTCTCTACACTATAATAGCTTGTTTTGTCACATAAACTGAAATTAAGCAAAGTATTTTAAAAAATTGCAACCAGGAAATGTGCCCCGGTCAGATTAGTCGAATCCCCTCACTGTGAAAGTAACTGGCGAATAAAACAGCTGGCCGCGAGGCTTATAAGGCCGAGTTCAAATGCCGACATCAAATTCAAAGCAATCTCAAAAAGCAATCGGTGCTCTGCCTAAACAGCTGACCGTCAAAGCAAGCTTTCTGACACTGTGTCTACTTTCTTAAAGTGAGAGAATGGCGCGCATGCTGGCAACATCTCTTCGAGCGATGCCCCACATGTTCCTAAAGCCAGCCATCCCATCCACTAAACAGCCGTTGCATTTTAATTAGGATTGGATCATTTTTGGTTTTGAGCTAGGGTACGGAGACAATTGATGCCCCTGGGGAGGGCTGGAGGGAGAGAGAGGGGAGAGGGATTATGTTTGATGTCATTATATTATAGCTTTGATTATTTTTTTTGGGGGGGACAGGTAGATAAGTTATTACAGTTATTAATACAGTTAAATTATTATCTTGTTTTAAATTCCTCCGGTGTACATACAGTACCAGTCAAAAGTTTGGACACACCTTCTCATTCAAGGGTTTTTCTTTATTTTTACTATTTTCTACATTGTAGAATAATAATGAAGACATCAAAACTCTGAAATAACACAGATGGAATCATGTAGTAACCAAAAACAAATGAAAATATATTTGAGATTTGAGATTCTTCAAAGTAGCCACCCTTTGCCTTGATGACAGCTTTGCGAACTCTTGGCATTCTCTCAACCAGCTTCATGAGGTAATCACCTGGAATGCATTTAAATTAACAGGTGTGCCTTGTTAAAAGTTCATTTGTGGAATTTCTTTCCTTCTTAATGCGTTTGAGCCAATCAGTTGTGTTGTGACAAGGTAGGGGTGGTATACAGAAGTCCATATTATGTCAAGAACAGCTCAAATAATAGAAACCACAGTCCATCATTACTTTAAGACATGAAGGTCAGTCAATCCGGAAAATGTAAAGAACTTTGAAAGTTTCCTCAAGTGCAGTCGCAAAAACCATCAAGCGTTTTGATTAAACTTGCTCTAATGAGGACCGCAACAGGAAAGGAAGACAAAAAGCTACCTCTGCTGCATAGGATACGTTACCAGCTTCAGAAATTGCAGCCCAAATAAATGCTTCACAGAGTTCAAGTAACAGACACATCTCAACATGAACTGTTTAGAGGATACTTGCTTGAATCAGGCCTTTGTGGTCAAATTGCTGCAAAGAAACCACTACTAAAGGACATCAATAAGAAGAGATTTGCATGGGCCAAGAAACACGAGCAATGGACATTAGACCGGTGGAAATCTGTCTTTTGGTCTGATGAGTCAAAATTTGAGATCTTTGGTTCCAACCGCCGTGTCTTTGTGTCATGCAGAATAGGTGAACGGATGATCTCTGCATGTGTGGTTCCCACCATGAAGCATGGAGGAGGAGGTGTGATGGTGTCGGGGTGCTTTGCTGGTGACCCTGTCAGTGATTTTATTTAGAATTCAAGGCACAATTAACCAGCGTGACTACCACAGCATTCTGCAGTGATACGCCATACCATCTGGTTTGAGCTTAATATCACGTTTCAGGTAACACCCAAATGCAGGCTGTGTTGAAGTAACAATGTTTATTACAGCAACAGGGACAGGCAAATGACAGGGCAAGGCAGGCAGGGGTCGATAATCCAGAGTAGTGGCAAAGGTACAGGACGGCAGGCAGGCTCAGGGTCAGGTCAGGCAGAGGTCGATAATCCAGAGTAGTGGCAAAGGCACAGGACGGCAGGCAGGCTCAGGGTCAGGTCAGGCAGAGGTCGGTAATACAGAGTAGTGGCAAAGGCACAAGACGGCAGGCAGGCTCGGGGTCAGGTCAGGCAGAGGTCGGTAATCCAGAGTAGTGGCAAAGGCACAGGATGAAAACCAGGAGAACGAGGAAAAAAAAGAGCGACTGGGGAAATGCAGGAGCTGAGACAAAACGCTGATTGACTTGACAAACAAGATGAACTGGCAAAGACAGACAGTAAACACAGTTAGTGGATATGTGGAGTGGAGGGTGACACCTGGAGGGGGGTGGAGACAAGCACAAGGACAGGTGAAACAGATCAGGGTGTGACATTAATGGGACTATCATTTGTTTTTCAACAGGACAATGACCCAACACAACTCCAGGCAGTGTAAGGGCTATTTTACCAAGGAGAGTGATTGAGTCCTCCATCAAATGACCTGGCCTCCACAATCACCCGACCTCAACCCAATTGAGATGGTTTGGGATGAGTTGGACCGCAGAGTGAAGGAAAAGCAGCCAACAAGTGCTCAGCATATGTGGGAACTCCTTCAATACTGTTGGAAAAGCATTCCAGGTGAAGCTGGTTGAGAGAATGCCAAGAGTGTGCAAAGCTGTCATCAAGGCAAAGGGAGGCTACTTTGAAGAATCTAAAACCTAAAATATATTTTCATTTGTTTACCACCTTTTTTGGTTACTACATGATTCCATATGTGTTATTTCATAGTTTTTATGTCTTCACTATTCTACAATGTGGATAATAATAATAATGAATAAAAACCCTTGAATGAGTAGATGTGTCCACACTTTTGACTGGTACTGTACTTATAGATCACATTTTGATTACTGTTACAGCTCTATTTGGGTTGTTCATTGGACGTCATGACGTTCTTTTTCTTCTTTTTTTTACATTTTAATTATTTGTGTACTTGTTTGTCATTTTACTGCGTTGTTTGAAGCTAATAACATAAGCATTTCACTGCACCTGTTATAACATCTGCTAAACTGTGTATGTGACTAATAAACTTAGATTTGATTTAGATTATATATTTTTTATTAGATTATTATTTATTTTTAAGGCTTACAGTGGACGGTAGTGAGAGTTGGCTTGTCGGTCACCCTGTTGGCATCTTTCTCCTTCTCATTTAAGTTCGACTTAAAGCTCTGTAGAGATCTGAAAGGATTAGGTAGGTGTACAGTGCGTTCGGAAAGTATTCAGACCCCTTCCCTTTTTCCACATTTTGTTACGTTACAGCCTTATTCTAAAACTGATACAATGAAAATTTTCCCTCATCAATCTACAAACTGCCCCATAATGACAAAGAGAAAACAGGTTTTTAGAAATGTTAGCAAATTTATAAAAAAAAAATATTTAAACTTATTTTCATAAGTTTAAATATTTTGTGGGGCGCCAGGGTCGCCTAGTGGCCTAGTGGTAGTAGCCTAGTGGTTAGAGCATTGGACTAGTAACCGGAAGGTTGCAAGTTCAAACCCCCAAGCTGACAAGGGACAATTCTGTTGTTCTGCCCCTGAACAGGCAGTTAACACACTGTTCCTAGGCTGTCATTGTAAATAAGAATTTGTTCTTAACTGACTTGCCTAGTCAAATAAAGATAAAATAAAATAAACATAACTATTCAGACCGTTTGCTATGAGCTCAGGTGCATCCTGTTTCCATTGATAATCATTGAGAGTTTTCTACATCTTGATTAGACCACCTGTGAAATATTCAATTGATTAGACATGTCTATATAAGGTCCCCCAGTTGACAGTGATGTCAGAGCAAAAATCAAGCCATGAGGTTGAAGGAATTGCCCAAAGAGCTTTGAGACAGGATTGTGTCTCGACACAGATCTGGGGAAGGGCACCAAAAAATGTCTGCAGCACTGAAGGTCCCCAAGAACACAGTGACCTCCATGATTCTTGAATAGAATAAGTTTGGAACCAACAAGACTCTTCCTAATTGGGGGAGAAGGGCCTTGGTAAGGGATGTGACCAAGAACCCGATGGTCACCCTGACAGAGCTCAAAAGTTCCTCTGTGGAGATGGGAGAACCTTCCAGAAGGACAACCATCTCTGCAGCACTCCACCAATCAGACCTTTATGGTAGAGTGGCCAGACAGAAGTCACTCCTCAGTAAAAGGCACATGACAGCCTGCTTGGAGTTTGCCAAAAGGCACCTAAAGACTCTCAGACTATGTAAAACAAGATTCTCTGGTCTGATGAAATCAAGATTGAACACTTTGGCCTGAATGCCAAGCGTCACGTCTGGAGGAAACCTGGCACCATCCCTGTGGTGAAGCATGGTGGTGGTGGTGGTGGCTGAATATTTGTTCAGAGGCAGTTACTGGGAGACTAGACAGGATCGAGGGAAAGATGAACGGAGCAAAGTACAGAAAGATCTTTGAAGAAAACCTGCTCCAGAACACTCAGGACCTCAGACTGGGGTGAAGGTTCACCTTTAAAACAGGACATCGACCCTAAGCACACAGCCGAGACAACGGAGGAGTGGCTTCGGGACAAGTCTCTGAATGTCCTTGAGTGGCCCAGCCAGAGCCCGGACTTGGACCCGATCTAGCATCTTACCTTCTCTGCTATGCAATCTGGTTTCAGAACTGGTCATGGGTGCACCTCAGCCACGCTCAAGGTCCTAAACGATATCTTAACCGCCATCGATAAGAAACATTACTGTGCAGCCGTATTCATTGATCTGGCCAAGGTTTTCGACTCTGTCAATCACCACATCCTCATCGGCAGACTCGACAGCCTTGGTTTCTCAAATGATTGCCTCGCCTGGTTCACCAACTACTTCTCTGATAGAGTTCAGTGTGTCAAATCGGAGTGCCTGCTGTCCGGACCTCTGGCAGTCTCTATGGGGGTGCCACAGGGTTCAATTCTTGGACCGACTCTCTTCTCTGTATACATCAATGAGGTCGCTCTTGCTGCTGGTGAGTCTCTGATCCACCTCTACGCAGATGACACCATTCTGTATACTTCCGGCCCTTCTTTGGACACTGTGTTAACAACCCTCCAGGCAAGCTTCAATGCCATACAACTCTCCTTCCGTGGCCTCCAACTGCTCTTAAATACAAGTAAAACTAAATGCATGCTCTTCAACCGATCGCTACCTGCACCTACCCGCCTGTCCAACATCACTACTCTGGACGGCTCTGACTTAGAATACGTGGACAACTACAAATACTTAGGTGTCTGGTTAGACTGTAAACTCTCCTTCCAGACCCATATCAAACATCTCCAATCCAAAGTTAAATCTAGAATTGGCTTCCTATTTCGCAACAAAGCATCCTTCACTCATGCTGCCAAACATACCCTTGTAAAACTGACCATCCTACCAATCCTCGACTTTGGCGATGTCATTTACAAAATAGCCTCCAATACCCTACTCAACAAATTGGATGCAGTCTATCACAGTGCAATCCGTTTTGTCACCAAAGCCCCATATACTACCCACCATTGCGACCTGTACGCTCTCGTTGGCTGGCCCTCGCTTCATACTCGTCGCCAAACCCACTGGCTCCATGTCATCTACAAGACCCTGCTAGGTAAAGTCCCCCCTTATCTCAGCTCGCTGGTCACCATAGCATCTCCCACCTGTAGCACACACTCCAGCAGGTATGTCTCTCTAGTCACCCCCAAAACCAATTCTTTCTTTGGCCGCCTCTCCTTCCAGTTCTCTGCTGCCAATGACTGGAACGAACTACAAAAATCTCTGAAACTGGAAACACTTATCTCCCTCACTAGCTTTAAGCACCAACTGTCAGAGCAGCTCACAGATTACTGCACCTGTACATAGCCCACCTATAATTTAGCCCAAACAACTACCTCTTTCCCAACTGTATTTAATTAATTAATTAATTTTGCTCCTTTGCACCCCATTATTTATATTTCTACTTTGCACATTCTTCCATTGCAAAACTACCATTCGAGTGTTTTACTTGCTATATTGTATTTACTTTGCCACCATGGCCTTTTTTGCCTTTACCTCCCTTCTCACCTCATTTGCTCACATTGTATATAGACTTGTTTATACTCTATTATTGACTGTATGTTTGTTTTACTCCATGTGTAACTCTGTGTCGTTGTATCTGTCGAACTGCTTTGCTTTATCTTGGCCAGGTCGCAATTGTAAATGAGAACTTGTTCTCAACTTGCCTACCTGGTTAAATAAAGGTGAAATAAAAATAAATAAATAAATAAAATCTCTGACGAGATCTGAAAATAGCTGTGCAGCGACTCTCCCAATCCAACCTGACAGAGCTTGAGAGGATCTGCAGAGAAGAATGGGAGAAACTCCCCAAATACAGGCGTGCCAAGCTTGTAGCGTCATACCCAAGAAGACTCGAGGCTGTAATCACTGCCAAAGGTGCTTCAACAAAGTACTGAGTAAAGAGTCTGAATACTTATGGAAATGTGATATTTCAGTTTGTTATTTCAAATAAATTTGCAAAAATGAATACATGTCTGGTTTTGCTTTGTCATTATGGGGAATTGTGTGTAGATTAATGAGAAAAAAAATCATTTAAATCAATTTTAAGAATAAGGCTGTAACGTAACAGAATGTGGAAAAAGTCAAGGGGTCTGAATACATCCCGAATGCACTGTAAATATCTTCTGATCGGGAATTTGGGCCATATTACTTATATCTACCTAATGCTTTCAGCTCTACACTAGTATCCTAGCCTGTTTGGGCTAGGGGCAGCATTTTCACTTTTGAATGAAAAGTGTGCCCAGAGTAAACTGCCTCCTACTCAGTCCCAGATGCTAATATATGCATATTGTTAGTAGTATTGAATAAAAACACTCTGAAGTTTCTAAAACTGTTTGAATGATGTCTGAGTATAACAGAACTCATATGGCAGGCAAAAACCTGAAAATCCAGACGGAGTGGGAAATCTGAGGCTTGTAGTTTTTCAACTCACTCCCTATTGAAGATATCACCTACAGTGGGATATTGGTCATCTTGCACTTCCTAAGGCTTCCACTCGATGTCAACAGTCTTTAGAACATTGTTTGATGCTTCTACTATGAAGGGGGGCTGAATGAGAGGGGAATGAGTCAGAGGTCTGGCAGAGAGCCACGGGCTCGTGACACATGGTCATGAGAGAGTTACCTCTCGTTCTATTGGTTTTCTACAGACAATGGTATTCTCTGGTTGGGACATTATTGAACATTTATGATAAAAACATCCTAAAGATTGATTCTATACATCGTTTGATATGTTTCTACGACCAGTAATATAACTTTTTGGAATTTTCGTCCGACATTTCCGCTGGAATTGCCTGCGCCTCGTGAGTTTCGAGTTGTTTACTAAACTCGCAAACAAAAGGAGGCGTTTGGACATAAATGATGAACTTTATCGAACAAATAAAACATTTATTGTGGAACTGGGATTCCTGGGAGTGCATTCTGATGAAGATCATCAAAGGTAAGTGAATATTTATAATATAATTTCTGTCTAATGTTGACTCCAACATGGCGGATATCTGTTTGGCATCTGAGCGCCGTTCTCAGATTATGCTTTTTCCGTAAAGTTTTTTTGAAATCTGACACAGCGGTTGCATTAAGGAGAAGTTTATCTAAAGTTCCATGTATAATAGTTGTATCTTGCATTAACCTCTCTCGGATATGTGGGACGCTAGCGTCATGTCAGATTTCAAAAAGTATTTTCGGTGAAAGCAAACGATGCTATTATCTGAGGATTGCACCTCCTTAAACAAAGAGAGAAACCATATTTCAACCCTGCAGGCGCAACACAAAATGCAGAAATAAAAATATAATTCATGCCTTACCTTTGACGAGCTTCTTTTGGTGGCACTCGAATATGTCCCATAAACATCACAAATGGTCCTTTTTGTTCAATTAATTCCGTCAATATATATCCAAAATGTCCATTTATTTGGCGCGTTTGATCCAGAAAAACACCGGTTCCAACTTGTGCAACGTGACTACAAAATATCTTAAAGGTTACCTGTACAATTTTCCAAAACATTTCAACTACTTTTGTATTACAACTTTAGGTATTTTTTTAATGTAAATAATAGATCAAATTGAAGATGGGATGATCTGTGTTCAATACCGGAGGAAAACAAACTGTAGCTAGCTTTCTGGTCACGCGCCTCTATCTAACAGTACACTTCAAGTGACCCTCGTTCAAGATGGCCGTACTTCTTCATTACACAAAGGAATAACCTCAACCAATTTCTAAAGACTGTTGACATCCAGTGGAAGCGATCGGAACTGCAAGAAGGTCCCTTAGAAATCTGGATTCCCAATGAAAATGTTTTTGTAATTTTTTTTTTAGTACATTTTAAATTGACAGGCCACTATTACCACTGTCGTGTCTTTGGCTATGCCGGATTAAGTGACATGACATGCTATTTTATAAAATAATTTATCCGTAATTAATATTACCTGATTGAGCTAATCATGTAAATATAATTAACTAGAGAGTCGGGCACCACAAAATAATATTTATAGAGCTGTTATCTTCCGAATAAACTCTTAAAGACCTAGTAATATTTTACATCAATAGCACGAACCCTGGCTAACAAGTTGAAACAGCAATACAAAATTGGGTTTAATTATTTATTTACTAAATACCTAACTTATACTTACACATATACATAATTAAATCATAACTTGATTACAAATTACGTCATAAAGGAAAACGTCCCTAGCGGGCGGAAAAGATATGACAGCTTGTTACACAAAAGAAAAGGGGCTGGGTTTGAGTGAAAGAGCGGGAAGACTGAGGAACAAAGGGCGAAGCTGTGCTATCGTAAATACAGTATCTCATTCTAAATTACTGCCCATTTGGAGAAGGGAAATGTAATAAATATTTACTCTGAGCTGCACTTTGGTAGGTTGGTGGTAAATGGAAGTCAGTGTTGCCCAACCGAGCCCTTTGTTCTTTTGAAGAATGTCTCTGCTGTTAAATTGAATACGTTGTAGTAACGTCGTTGTGTGGTAGACGGGATACTCTGTCTGTTCCTTCCAAACCCTCGTTTGCAGCGGCTGTTGCTAACTCAACGGCTAGGAGGTATCACTTCTGTAGTGAATAAGAGTTCAAAGTTCATACCATTCGCAACCAAAGCTCACGCTGATGTTGGCTTCGTTCTGTAGTTATTATCTGAACCATTCTGACATCGGACCGTCGTCCTCACGTCCTCGGAACAGGAGGTTATATTGTCATCAAGGGCTTATATAGGAAGGGAGAGGAGGGCGTGTTTGAAAAGTTTTATAGCCCATGTCCCTTCACAGGGGCGGGCCACTGATTGAGCAGAGCCCTATCTTATGAAAACCCAAATCTCACATTTTAGAAGCTAAAATCACATTTCATCCCATCACAAACATTTAAATTGAACAACAATTCCATGTGAATCCGATAACTGTGATGTGTAGACTTTCCACTGTAGAGTTTATGTCATCCTATCATTGATGAGAATGTCTCAGATGACAACCGAACTGACATCATATTCATTAAGTACCACCGCATATGTTCAATTGGTCAGATGTTGTTCATTTACCCCCACCTTCTGATGTTCCCAGAATCTCTATGTTAACCAAGGGTTTTGCAAATGTAACATCAGTAGGGTAGAGAGAGGAAAAAGGAGGAAAGAGGTATTTATGACTGTCATAAACCTACCCCCCAGGCCAACGTCATGACACCACATATGAGTTAAATTGAGACAGCATTCACACTAACGGGTGCAACAAGTATAGCCTCTTAAAAGGCACGCCTCAAAACATGTTAATTAGGTTTTGGCTCTCCAAAAATACAGTACGGTACTGTATTCTGTGGGATGCAATTACAGCAACATTTGAAATACAGCAATTTCCCTGCCCACAATATTTCCCCACAATGAAACATGATTTACATTATGCTACAGCATAATGCTTGTATAGATAATACCCCAAATTAACCCCTAAGTTACACTGGGCCTTTTTGGTCTTAGTCCACCCAGCCCCAGCAGGCACTGACCCCCACCCTGCCCCTACTCCTCCCTCCATCCGTACTTCCCTCTCCTCCTTCTGCCCTCAGTTGTCCTCTGTCTCCCCCTGGTCTATCTCTCTACTCTCCTCTCTTTCGTTCTCTCTGTCCTTCATTCAAGGCCTTATCCAATCTCTCCTCCCCTTCTCTCGCTAATGAGATAAGGGACTCACTTCCATCTGCTTTCATTCCTCCTCTTCTTCTTCTCTCTTCCCCCTTTCCCCAGGCCCCTTCTCCTCCACTCTATCCTCCTCCTGTACTTCCCTCCCTGTCTCTCTGTTTTACAATAATCCTACTACTACTACTATTACTACTACTACTATTACTACTATTACTACTACTACTACTACTATTACTACTACTACTATTACTACTACTATTACTACTATTACTATTACTACTATTACTATTACTATTACTACTATTACTACTACTACTACTACTACTACTATTACTATTACTACTATTACTACTACTACTACTACTACTAGTACTACTACTACTACTACTACTACTACTACTACTACTATTACTACTATTACTACTACTACTACTACTACTACTACTAGTAGTACTATTACTACTACTAGTACTATTACTACTACTACTACTACTACTAGTACTATTACTAGTACTATTACTACTATTACTACTACTATTACTACTATTACTACTACTACTACTACTACTACTACTACTACTACTACCAGTACTATTACTACTACTAATACTATTACTATTACTACTACTACTACTATTACTATTACTACTACTACTATTATTACTACCACTATTACTACTATTACTATTACTATTACTATTGTTACTATTACTAGTACTATTACTACGGGTACTATTACTACTACTAGTACTATTATTACTACTACTAGTACTATTACTCGTCATGAATCTGTAGTACCAGCTGCTTTAGTGTTGTCGTCTCTCACCTAGCGACTAGAGAAACAACCCACGAGTTGAATGAACTTTCAACTTTTGTGCATGTCTACACTGTAGCTTAACGGCACTGGCAGGTTCATCCGTTCGTCGACCTTGTTGCCTTTGACTCCGCGCCATGCATCCATAAACCTCTTTTCCCGGTGCATAAGCTGGTGAGATCTAGAGGGGTTGGGGCCAAATTACCCTTGAAGGACACTTTAATGAAGTCCAGTTGGACAGGACGGGAGAGGGAGTCACAGGGTGCCATTTTGGACACAGCCATCTCCTATATAGTGCACTACTTTTGACCAGGGTGCAATTTGGGACACACCCACACTGTGTGATTTAGACAGAGCACAGGTAGGTAGACAGCACTGTGTGTGGGTGTGTTCTCCACCTCTTTCCTCCAGTACAGTAAGACAGGTTGTATATAACCAGTGCTATAGGTTCCTGGTTCTAGAAGAGCTGTAATCCCCAGGGAGAGGGCTGTCCTCTGAACGCGTCCCCACTGGCTGTGGTTGCGTCCCAAGTAGCATCTGGTCAATAGGAGTGCCCTATATAGGGAATATAGGATGCCATTTAGGACGTATCCACTGTCTGTCTGATCCTCCTCTAGGCCTTAGAGAGGAGTTAACATCAACAACCTCCAACCTCCAACACACACTGTTGAACTGCCTTGTAAGGCCAGTTGTGTTAAAGCTCCAGGTTGAGGAGCTCAGTGCAACCAGGGTGCGTGTGTGTGTGTGCGCGAGTGCGTGCGTGCCCTGCCTGCCATGCACCACAAGTCTCAGCCACAGCAGTGACACAGTGCAGGCCATCAGAGCCCCCACCACATCATCTCAGCCTTTCACACAGGAAGTGGGTGTGACACTCATAGCTATACTGAGGATGGTGGATTAGCGTGGGGGGTACAATCTCTCTCTCTCTCTCTCTCTCTCTCTCTCTCGCGCGCGCTCTGAAGAACCCTTCACACAAACTCTTTACAAAAGGTTAATTGTAGGGCAGGGATATCAGACACATGGTGCCACAGTACTAAGGGACTTGTGTGGGTGTGTTAAAAGGCAGCTCAAGAGAGTGTGTGTGTATGTGAGGAGGGTGAGGTCATAGTGATTCCCTGCTGTGTTGTGACCTCAGTAACACGTGTCCCCTGTGGAGACATTCGTTCCCTCCACTCTTTCATCCCAGAAGCTCCTGACACCATCCCTTCTCTCCTCCCTCCCTCTCTCCCTCCATCCTTCCTCTCCTCCCTCCCTTCCCCCTCTCCTCCCTCCATCTCTCCTCCCTCCATCCCTCCTCTACTCCCTCCCTTCCTTCTCCCTCCCTCCATCCCTCCTCTCCTCTCCTCTCTCCCTCCCTCCATCCCTCCTCTCCTCTCTCCCTCCCTCCATCCCTCCTCTCCTCTCTCTCTCCCTCCATCCCTCCTCTCCTCTCTCCCTTCCTCCTCTCCCCCTCCATCCCTCCTCTCCTCTCTCCCTTCCTCCTCTCCCCCTCCATCCCTCCTCTCTCTCCCTCCATCCCTCCTCTCTCCCTTCCTCTCTCTCTCCATCCATCCATCCATCCCTCCTCTCCTCCCTCCTCTCTCTCCCTCCATCCCTCCTCTCCTCTCTCCCTTCCTCCTCTCCCCCTCCATCCCTCCCCTCCTCTCTCTCTCCCACCATCCCTCCATCCCTCCCCTCCTCTCTCTCTCCCACCATCCCTCCATCCTTCCCTCCTCTCTCTCTCCCACCACCCCTCCATCCTTCCCTCCCCTCCTTTCCTCCCTCCATCCTTCCCTCCCCTCCTCTCTCTCTCCCACCATCCCTCCATCCTTCCCTCCCCTCCTCTCCTCCCTCCTCTCTCTCCATCCATCCCTCCTCTCCTCTCTCCCCCTCCATCCCTCCCCTCCTCTCTCTCTCCCACCATCCCTCCATCCTCCCCTCCCCTCCTCTCCTCCCTCCTCTCTCCCCCTCCATCCTTCCCTCCCCTCTATCTTACGTCATTAACACTGAAGCTTTCTGTCAAAGGGTTAACAAACAGGCTGCAACAACAACACATCAGGAGAGTAATGCAACAGGAGAAGCTCTCTTCTGTCTGCAGCAAGGCCACAACAGCAGTTTAGGAATTCATAGGACCTCCCGGTTTCCTTCTATGCAGGTCACTAGTTCTAGCTAGGAGCAGGAGTTTCTAGCCAGCAGTAGTTATAACTCCTGTAGGTCCCAGTTTTTCCTTGTCAGGTCCCAGAGTCGAATACACCCATCGTATACAGACTACGTTTCTAGCAGCACAAGGGAATATAGGAATATAGTCATATGATTTGTCGTCCATCAAATCAGTCCAGTCTGACATACAGTCTTTAAGAGTCAGGGAGAGGAGATCTGTGTTCTGCTCGTGTCCAGTGAAATCTGTCCTGTGAAATTAGGGCCATTTCATCCCACAGGCCTAGCATGTCCTTCACCTGGGGATGCTATGGCAGCAGGGTTTTCCCTCCCCGGCTTGGCCAATGGCAGCAGGGATTTCCCTCCCCGGCTTGGCCAATGGCAGCAGGGATTTCCCTCCCCGGCTTGGCCAATGGCAGCAGGGATTTCCCTCCCGGCTTGGCCAATGGCAGCAGGGATTTCCCTCCCGGCTTGGCCAATGGCAGCAGGGATTTCCCTCCCGGCTTGGCCAATGGCAGCAGGGATTTCCCTCCCGGCTTGGCCAATGGCAGCAGGGTTTTCCCTCCCGGCTTGGCCAATGGCAGCAGGGTTTTCCCTCCCGGCTTGGCCAATGGCAGCAGGGTTTTCCCTCCCGGCTTGGCCAATGGCAGCAGGGTTTTCCCTCCCGGCTTGGCCAATGGCAGCAGGGTTTTCCCTCCCCGGCTTGGCCAATGGCAGCAGGGTTTTCCCTCCCGGCTTGGCCAATGGCAGCAGGGTTTTCCCTCCCCGGCTTGGCCAATGGCAGCAGTTATATACAGAAACAGCGGAGCAGCCGACTGTTTTACTTCTTTGAAATGTCACATTCACACAGACATTCACATCGGCCAGGGTTTCATTGCGTAACTGTTACTTTTTGCTGCTCGTCCAGCGGAGATATCCTCAGGGATGAGACCGTTCTCCTGTTTTTACATTCATTATCTAATACAATGGTTCCCAACCTATTTTGGTTACTGTACACCAACTATATTTTGTTCTGCCTGGAGTACCCCTGAAGTATCCCCTCATTTTACCAGTAGGCCTATGGTCTCATGTGTCTTCTCAAGTACCCCTATAGATAGACCAAGTACCCCCAGGGTCCTAGTACCCCCTATGGATAGACCAAGTACCCCCAGGGTCCTAGTACCCCTATGGATAGACCAAGTACCCCCAGGGTCCTAGTACCCCTATGGATAGACCAAGTACCCCCAGGGTCCTAGTACCCCCTATGAATAGACCAAGTACCCCCGGGGTCCTAGTACCCCTATGGATAGACCAAGTACCCCCGGGGTCCTAGTACCCCCTATGAATAGACCAAGTACCCCCGGGGTCCTAGTACCCCTATGGATAGACCAAGTACCCCCGGGGTCCTAGTACCCCTGATTGGGAACCACACACCTAAGATACGCACACTTACAATCACCTTTGTTTCATATGAGCTGTGACAAGACTGCTGGTACACAGAGAACTTTCCTCGTCTTCTGTTATTCTAACCTCCTCCCCTTCCTTTTCTCTCTTCCTTTACTTCCCACACTGAAAACAGGAATAGATCACTCAAATGTCGCCACCAAATTCTAGAGGAAAGGAAGGCAGGCTTGATTCAGATAGATCAGGCTCTGGATCTTGGCTAGAGCTTTGCTCTGTGGGACTGACTGACTCCCTGACCTCCTTCTGTCTGTCTCTGACACACATCTGTATGTGTAGTGGGACACCGAGCCAGGACACAAATGTGTGCACACACACAGATGTGAGCGAGAGAGAGACTTCATCCCAAATGGAATCCTATTCCCTGTTCAGTGCACTACTTTTGACCATGGCAAATAGGGCTCTGCTACAAAGTAGTGCACTGTATAGTAAATAGGGTGCCTTTTGGAACGTAGGCCAGAGAGGCTTCAAGGAGTAGGAACAGCAGCAGCCGGAGTCTTTAAAACCCATTATGTCATACGTATCCCCTTGACTTCTAAGTGTGTCATTGGATAAGAGCTTCCTGGAGGGGGGCTGAAAGGGAGTCTAGAACACTCCCCACGGACCCTCCTCCTCTGGTTCCTCTAATGTTGGAGAGAGAGAGAGGGGAGAGGGTAGGGGAGAGAGAGAGAGAGAAGTAGGAGGGTGGAAAGAGAGAGGGGAGGGAAGAGGGAGAGAAAGGAAGTGAAGACAAGCTTACACAAGGCTAGATGGTAGGGGTAAAGAGGGAGGAGAGTAGAGAGGTTAAGGAGAGGGGGGAGAGAGAAAGGAGAGGGAGAGAAAGGGAGTGAAGACAAGCTTACACAAGGCCAGATGGTAGGGGTAAGGAGAGATGGGAGAGAGAAGGGGAGGAGACTAAAGGGAGTGAAGACAAGCTTTTACCACTTGGCAGTAGAGATGTGGTGGTGATGTGAAACAGAGAGATAAACAGAGGTGACACAAGAAGAGATGAAGGGAGAGAGAGATAGAGGAGGAAGGAGAGAGGGGAAGAGAAATAGGTCAGAGGGAGGGGAGGAGGGAGAGGAGCAAGGATTGGTGATATGTAGGGGATGAAAAGAGAGGGAAGGGGGCATATGGGAGGACGGGAGATAAGAAAATATATGTCAGAGGAGATAGGGAATAGGGCATAGGGGGAGAAGGAGATATGGAGAGGAGGAGGGAGATGGCAGCAAGAGAGAGGGTTGGGGAGTTGGAGGGTAGGTTTTGAGGGTATTAGAGGAGGTTGATGTCTCACTGTTGGGTGGTTGACAGGACATGAGGATCTGGTGGCTGATAGATATTGAGGATAGGGTGGTTGACAGGTATTGAGGATAGGGTGGTTGACAGGTATTGAGGATAGGGTGGTTGACAGGTATTGAGGATAGGGTTGTTGACAGGACATGAGGATAGGGTTGTTGACAGGACATGAGGATAGGGTTGTTGCCAGGTATTGAGGGTAGGGTGGTTGACAGGTATTGAGGGTAGGGTGGTTGAGAGGACATGAGGATAGGGTGGTTGACAGGTATTGAGGGTAGGGTGGTTGACAGGTATTGAGGGTAGGGAGGTTGAGAGGACATGAGGATAGGGTGGTTGACAGGACATGAGGATAGGGTGGTTGACAGGTATTGAGGATAGGGTGGTTGACAGGTATTGAGGATCGGGTGGTTAACAGGTACTGAGGATCTGGTGGCTGATAGATATTGAGGATAGGGTGGTTGACAGGACATGAGGATAGGGTGGTTGACAGGTATTGAGGATAGGGTTGTTGACAGGACATGAGGATAGGGTTGTTGACAGGACATGAGGATAGGGTTGTTGACAGGACATGAGGATAGGTTTGTTGACAGGACATGAGGATAGGGGTGGTTGACAGGACATGAGGATAGGGTGGTTGACAGGTATTGAGGATAGGGTGGCTGACAGGACATGAGGATAGGGTGGTTGACAGATATTGAGGATAGGGTTGTTGACAGATATTGAGGATAGGGTGGCTGACAGGACATGAGGATAGGGTTGTTGACAGGACATGAGGATAGGGTGGCTGACAGATATTGAGGATAGGGTGGCTGACAGGACATGAGGATAGGGTGGCTGACAGATATTGAGGATAGGGTGGCTGACAGGACATGAGGATAGGGTTGTTGACAGGACATGAGGATAGGGTGGTTGACAGATATTGAGGATCTGGTGGCTGATAGATATTGAGGATAGGGTGGCTGACAGGACATGAGGATAGGGTGGTTGACAGGTATTGAGGATCGGATAGGGGTGGCTGACAGGACATAAGGATAGGGTGGCTGACAGATATTGAGGATAGGGTGGCTGACAGATATTGAGGATAGGGTGGCTGAACACTGAAGTGGGAGTATATTATGTACAAAGCAGACCTAGATTGTATCCACTGATAATTACATGTATATATATTTTCAATTGAACCTTTATTTAACTAAGCAAGTCAGTTAAGAACAAATTCTTCTTTACAATGACGGCCTAGGAACAGTGGGTTAACTGCCTTGTTCACAGGCAGAACGACTTATTTTTACCTTGTGAGCTCAGGGATTCGATCCAGCAACCTTTTGGTTACTTGCTCAACGGTCTAACCACTAGGCTACCTGCCACCTTGATAAGAGCTTGTGTATGTAGGATAAAACTAACCTGTCCTGATATGTCCGGATAGAGACATGGAGGCAGATTAACTGTGTGTGTGTGTGTGTGTGCATGTGTGCGTGTGTGTGTGTGTGTGTGTGTGTGTGTGTGTTGTGGAGGAAATCAGGCAGCAGTGAACTGCCCACAACAGCTCAGCAGATACAGTATCCCCCTCCCCGTAAATATTACACTCACACGAGTTCCAAAAGAATAATGACATTTCTTTGTGGATCTGTGTAATCTGAGGGAAATACAGTGCCTTGCGAAAGTGTTCGGCCCCCTTGAACTTTGCGACCTTTTGCCACATTTCAGGCTTCAAACATAAAGATATAAAACTGTATTTTTTTGTGAAGAATCAACAACAAGTGGGACACAATCATGAAGTGGAACGACATTTATTGGATATTTCAAACTTTTTTAACAAATCAAAAACTGAAAAATTGGGCGTGCAAAATTATTCAGCCCCTTTACTTTCAGTGCAGCAAACTCTCTCCAGAAGTTCAGTGAGGATCTCTGAATGATCCAATGTTGACCTAAATGACCAATGATGATAAATGCAATCCACCTGTGTGTAATCAAGTCTACGTATAAATGCACCTGCACTGTGATAGTCTCAGAGGTCCGTTAAAAGCACAGAGAGCATCATGAAGAACAAGGAACACACCAGGCAGGTCCGAGATACTGTTGTGAAGAAGTTTAAAGCCGGATTTGGATACAAAAAGATTTCCCAAGCTTTAAACATCCCAAGGAGCACTGTGCAAGCGATAATATTGAAATGGAAGGAGTATCAGACCACTGCAAATCTACCAACACCTGGCCATCCTTCTAAACTTTCAGCTTATACAAGGAGAAGCCTGATCAGAGATGCAGCCAAGAGGCCCATGATCACTCTGGATGAACTGCAGAGATCTACAGCTGAGGTGGGAGACTCTGTCCATAGGACAACAATCAGTCGTATATTGCACAAATCTGGCCTTTATGGAAGAGTGGCAAGAAGAAAGCCATTTCTTAAAGATATCCATAAAAAGTGTTGTTTAAAGTTTGCCACAAGCCACCTGGGAGACACACCAAACATGTGGAAGAAGGTGCTCTGGTCAGATGAAACCAAAATTGAACTTTTTGGCAACAATGCAAAACGTTATGTTTGGCGTAAAAGCAACACAGCTCATCACCCTGAAAACACCATCCCCACTGTCAAACATGGTGGTGGCAGCATCATGGTTTGGGCCTGCTTTTCTACAGCAGGGACAGGGAAGATGGTTAAAATTGATGGGAAGATGGATGGAGCCAAATACAGGACCATTCTGGAAGAAAACCTGATGGAGTCTGCAAAAGACCTGAGACTGGGACGGAGATTTGTCTTCCAACAAGACAATGATCCAAAACATAAAGCAAAATCTACAATGGAATGGTTCAAAAATAAACATATCCAGGTGTGTTAGAATGGCCAAGTCAAAGAATCTGTGGAAAGAACTGAAAACCGCTGTTCACAAATGCTCTCCATCCAACCTCACTGAGCTCGAGCTGTTTTGCAAGGAGGAATGGGAGAAAAATTTCAGTCTCTCGATGTGCAAAACTGACAGAGACATACCCCAAGCGACTTACAGCTGTAATCGCAGCAAAAGGTGGCGCTACAAAGTATTAACTTAAGGGGGCTGAATAATTTTGCACGCCCAATTTTTCAGTTTTTGATTTGTTAAAAAAGTTTGAAATATCTAATAAATGTCGTTCAACTTCATGATTGTGTCCCACTTGTTGTTGATTCTTCACAAAAAAATACAGTTTTATATCTTTATGTTTGAAGCCTGAAATGTGGCAAAAGTTCGCAAAGTTCAAGGGGGCCGAATACTTTCGCAAGGTACTGTATGTGTCTCTATGTGTCTCTATATGGTCATACATTTGGCAGGAGGTTAGGAAGTGCAGCTCAGTTTCCACCTCATTTTGTGGGCAGTGTGCACATAGCCTGTCTTCTCTTGAGAGCCATGTCTGCCTACGGCGGCCTTTCTCAATAGCAAGGCTATGCTCACTGAGTCAGTACATAGTCAAAGCTTTCCTTAGGTTTAGGTCAGTCACAGTGGTCAGGTATTCTGCCACTGTGTACTCTGCATGCAGAGTCAATTTGGTGTTTGTCACATTTTGTGAATTCTTGGTTGGTGAGCGAACCCAATACCTCACAACCATAAAGGGCAATGGGTTCTATAACTAATTCAAGTATTTTTTAACCAGATCCTAATTGGTATGTCACATTTTATGTTATTTTTGATGGTGTCGAAGACCCTTCTTGCCTTGTTTCTCAGATCGTTCACAGATTTGTGGAAGTTACCTGTGGTGCTGATGTTTAGGCCGAGGTTTGTGTGCTCTATGGCTACAGTGTCTTATTGAGATTTACTGTCAGGGCCCAGGTCTGACAGAATCTGTGCAGAAGATGTAGGTGCTGCTGTAGGCCCTCCTTGGTTGGTGACAGAAGCACCAGATCATCAGCAAACATTTGACTTCAAATTCTTTCTCTATCTGTCTGTCTCTCTCTGTCTCGGAGGTTATTCAGACTAGCTACTGGGTGATAGATAGTTTTGAGAGTGGCGTCTCAGTGGGCAGAGAAGTCAGGGTGGGCACATTGCAAACAGACAGCCCTGTGGAGAAAATAGCTCTGATTGTGACCCAGCAATCACTATGAGTGGCCCTGCAGCTCTACTGCAATCACACTGTGCAGCCAGGGGGACTGACTCACACTGATTAGATTTTCCACTGATTAGGCCTACACATAGATAGGAGATGGCTGACCAATGGCTCATCTCTGTGTGTGTGTTTGTTCTCCAACTCTTTTCCCATTAAGTCTGGTTATAAACAGTGTGTGTTGAATTTAGCATGAGGTAGAACCATTTTATTTGACCATTAATTAACTAGGCAAGTCAGTTAAGAACACGTTTTTATTTACAATGACGGCCTAGGAACAGTGGGTTAACTGGTCTAGGAACAGTGGGTTAACTGGTCTAGGAACAGTGGGTTAACTGGTCTAGGAACAGTGGGTTAACTGGTCTAGGAACAGTGGGTTAACTGGTCTAGGAACAGTGGGTTAACTGGTCTAGGAACAGTGGGTTAACTGGTCTAGGAACAGTGGGTTAACTGCCTTGTTCAGGGACAGAATGACAGATGTTTACCTTGTCAGTTCGGGGATTTGATCGAGCAAACCTTTCGATTACTGGCCCAAAGCTCTAACCACTAGGCTACCTTCCGCCACATAGACTAAAGGGAAGTGTCTCATTTTATATGTGTATTTTGTTGTCGGAGGTAAGCTAGTTTAAATTGTTTTAAATTGTTTTTAATCATAGCTAAAGTTTGTATTGACACGGATTCCAAGACACGGTCAGCCTTTACAGCTGGGACCACAAGTTTGTGTCCCAGATTCCTGTTAATAGCAGTTAGCTGCTAGCCATCATGAAAACAGAGCAGGCTAACTCTAGCAGTGCTAGCCCACTGGTGTTTTTGTCCACAAATGTGTCCGGTGTGAGATGTTTTCGACACAATCACACGATAAGGTGGAACTGGAAAATGGACAGGGATTTACATAGCTCATCTGTAAATAGCCAATCTACCTCATCTCAGCCATCCAATCTACCTCATCCCAGCCATCCAATCTACCTCATCCCAGCCATCCAATCTACCTCATCCCAGCCATCCAATCTACCTCATCCCAGCCATCCAATCTACCTCATCCCAGCCATCCAATCTACCTCATCCCAGCCATCCAATCTACCTCATCCCAGCCATCCAATCTACCTCATCCCAGCCATCCAATCTACCTCATCCCAGCCATCCAATCTACCTTATCCCAGCCATCCAATCTACCTCATCCCAGCCATCCAATCTACCTCATCCCAGCCATCCAATCTACCTCATCCCCATACTGTATTACAGTATGAGAGTTGCAAAGAAAAAGCCATATCTCAGACTGTCCAATAAAAACAAAAGATTAAGATGGGCAAAAGAACACAGACACTGGACAGAGGAACTCTGCCTAGAAGGCCAGCATCCCGGAATTGCCTCTTCACTGTTGACGTTGAGACTGGTGTTTTACGTATACTATTTAATGAAGCTTCCAGTTGAGGACTTGTGAGGCATCTGTTTCTGTATATCAAATAGAAATACATAGAGGCTCTCTGCTCAGTACTGTATAGAAATACATAGAGGCTCTCTGTTCAGTACTGTATAGAAATACATAGAGGCTCTCTGCTCAGTACTGTATAGAAATACATAGAGGCTCTCTGCTCAGTACTGTATAGAAATACATAGAGGCTCTCTGCTCAGTACTGTATAGAAATACATAGAGGCTCTCTGCTCAGTACTGTATAGAAATACATAGAGGCTCTCTGCTCAGTACTGTATAGAAATACATAGAGGCTCTCTGTTCAGTACTGTATAGAAATACATAGAGGCTCTCTGTTCAGTACTGTACTCCCCATCATCATTATGTTTGTTTACAGATTAGCACAATGACAGCAGACCACATCAGATCTGATCAGCCTCATATTCCACAGTCTAATGTTATGTCTAAACCAGCCTGACAGGCTGACCTGGGGAAGTCACTGTGCTGCTCTACTACTCTCTAATCCCATGTTCTACCAACCTCAGAGAGAGAGAGAGAGAGACAGAGAGAAAAGGAGAGTGAGAGACGAGAGAGAAGGAGACGAGAGAGAAGAAGAGAGGTTATTCAACTATAGAGGCACCATCTTTCATTCCCTAAGGGTGTGTGTGTGTGTGTGCGTGTGTGTGTGTGTGTGTGTGTGTGTGCGTGTGCGTGCGCAGTACCTTAATCTACTTTGGCTCTACTGCTGGCTGGGTGGGGATCATTAGCCAGATCATAGGCCACAGTTTCGGCAATGGATGGAGGGGTAGATGGATAAAGAGGTGGATTAACAGTAGCCCCAGTTGTTGTTTTGGGGTGGGGAGGAGGGGTGGATGTGTGGGAGCTTAGTGTGTGGATTTGTTTTTGATGTGATTTTGTTATTAAAGGGTGGATAAGTGGTTTAATGCATTAGCTGATGGATGGAACCACCAATGCACATGGATGGGTGTGGGCGGGGAGTATAGGGAATTAGTTAGTGGTATGTTTGTGACACGTGGCCTATTTAGCTCCTCAGGCCAATCACAGTTCACTAGTAATCTATACACTATCAGACTACTGATGACATTACATTGCATCAGGACTGTTCTAACCTAGGGCGGGGCAGTATACCGTATTTTACGATATACCAGTATTGATACACTGACCGGTTTGGGTTTTTACTTTACCTTCTATAACAGTATTTGAGTGTTTGGTTTGTTAAATGTGATACTGCGTGTGTAACGTACATTTTCATCATTTACTTTGCTACTTGAGTCCTCTCTCTCTCTGCTCTCCCTCTCTCTCCGTGCTGCTTTCCACACAGACTTAGCCCAGCCCCGTGTCACTTAGGGAGCGGATTTCTTGTTCTCTGACCACAAGACACTTGCGTCCAGTCTTTACATGGGCGATACAGCACATTTATTATTGTTATTATATTTATTTTTAAACCTTTATTTAACTAGACAAGTCAGTTAAAGAACCAATTCTTAATTACTATGACGGCCTCCCAAAAGGCAAAAGACCTCCTGTGGGGACGGGGGCTGGGATTAAAAATAAACAAATAAAATGTAAATATAGGACAAAACACACATCACGTCAAGAGAGACAACACAACACTACATAAAGAGAGACATAAGACAACAACATAGCAAGGAAGCAACACATGACAACACAGCATGGTAGCAACACAACATGACAACAACATGGCAGCAGCACAACATGACAACAACATGGTAGCAACACAACATGGTAGCAACACAACATAACAACAACATGGTAGCAACACAACATAACAACAACATGGTAGCAACACAACATAACAACAACATGGTAGCAACACAACATATGGTACAAACATGATTGGGCACAGACAACAGCACAAAGGGCAAGAAGGTAGAGACAACAATACATCACACAATGCAGTCAGAACTGTCAGTAAGAGTGTCCATGATTGAGTCTTTGAAGAATCTACACATGCAACAGTGTTGATGACAGCAATGCTGTTTTCTCTTTGCTTCTTAATATAAATCCACTAGCGTTCTATAGTGACACTATTAGTTTGTGTTTCTTACATCAGCAAACAGCTAGTTTGTCTTTTCTTAGTAATTTGTGCCTCAATCTTGTTAGCCATTAATGCTAATGCTAATTGCTAGCTAGCTAATACATGTACTGAGTCAGAGCAAACGTAGCTATTTAATACAGCCTGATAATACCAGTGATGGTGTAGACCTACACCTGCATGTTTTTTGTGCAACAGTATCTTCTAAACCAAAGAGGAATAAGCGAAGCCGTACGTGACAGCGTGGAAATGATCTCAAGTGAGTGCAGGAAATACAGAAATGTATGAAAATGCTGAAAAAGTTTAATTGAACACTATAAAACAATCAGAATGGAGAA